>NW_026728568.1:300000-503593 GCF_030684315.1 Stegostoma tigrinum | reverse complement strand
ACAGGGACTCGTCCCCGCAGCCCTGACCCGCTCACAGGGACTGGTCCCCGCAGCCCTGACCCACTCACAGGCACTGGCCCCCGCAGCCATGACCCGATCACAGGCACTCTCCCCCGCAGCCCTGTCCCGCTGACATGGACTGGCCCCCGCAGCCCTGACTCGCACACAGGGACTGGTCCCCGCAGCCCTGACCCGCTCAAAGGGACTGGTCCCCGCAGCCCTGACCGGCTCACAGGGACTGGTCCCCGCAGCCCTGAACCGCTCACAGGGACTGGTCCCCGCTGCCCTGACCCGCTCACAGGGACTGGGCCCCGCTCCCATGACCCCCTGACAGCTATTTGTCACCGCAGCCCTCACCCGCTCACAGGGACTTGCCCCCGCAGGCATGACACGATCACAGGCACTGTCCCCCGCAGCACTGTCCCGCTGACATGGAATGGCCCCCGCAGCCCTGTCCCGCCACTGGGACTGGCCCCCGCAGCCCTGACCCGCTCACAGGGACTGTCCCGCGCAGCCCTGCCTGCTCGCAGGGACTGGCCCCGCAGCCCTGACCCTCTGACAGCTATTTGCCACCGCAGCCCTGACCCGCTAACAGGGACTGTCCCCCGCAGCCCTGACCCGCTCACAGGGACCGGCCCCCGCAGCCCTGACCCGCTCACAGGGACTGGCCCCCGCATCCCTGACCCGCTCACAGGGACTTGCCCCCGCAGCCCTGACCTGCTCACAGGGACTGTCCCCCGCATCCCTTACCCGCTCACAGGGACTGGCCCCCGCAGCCCTGACCCGCTCACAGGCAATGGCCCCCGCAGCCCTGACCCGCTCACAGGGACTGTCCCCCGCAGCCCTGACCCGCTCACAGGGACTGGCCCCCGCAGCCCTGGCCCGCTCACAGGCACTGGCCCCCGCAGCCCTGGCCCGCTCACAGGCACTGGCACCCGCAACCCTGACCCGCTCACAGGGACTGGCCCCCGCAGCCTTGACCCGCTCACAGGGACTGGCCCCCGCAGCCCTGACCCGCTCACATGGACTGGTCCCCGCAGCCCTGACCCCCTGACAGGGACTGGCCCCCGCAGCCCTGACCCGCTCACAGGGACTGGCCCCCGCAGCCCTGACCCGCTCACAGGGACTGGTCCCCGCAGCCCTGACCCACTCACAGGGACTGGTACCCGCAGCCCTGGCCCGCTCACAGGGACTGGCCCCCGCAGCCATGACCCGATCACAGGCACTCTCCCCCGCAGCCCTGTCCCGCTGACATGGACTGGCCCCCGCAGCCCTGACTCGCACACAGGGACTGGTCCCCGCAGCCCTGACCCGCTCAAAGGGACTGGTCCCCGCAGCCCTGACCGGCTCACAGGGACTGGTCCCCGCAGCCCTGAACCGCTCACAGGGACTGGTCCCCGCAGCCCTGACCCGCTCACAGGGACTGGGCCCCGCTCCCATGACCCCCTGACAGCTATTTGTCACCGCAGCCCTCACCCGCTCACAGGGACTGGCCCCCGCAGGCATGACACGATCACAGGCACTGTCCCCCGCAGCACTGTCCCGCTGACATGGAATGGCCCCCGCAGCCCTGTCCCGCCACTGGGACTGGCCCCGCAGCCCTGACCCTCTGACAGCTATTTGCCACCGCAGCCCTGACCCGCTAACAGGGACTGTCCCCCGCAGCCCTGACCCGCTCACAGGGACTGGCCCCCGCATCCCTGACCCGCTCACAGGGACTTGCCCCCGCAGCCCTGACCTGCTCACAGGGACTGGTCCCCGCAGCCCTGACCCCCTGACAGGGACTGGACCTCGCAGCCCTGACCCGCTCACAGGGACTGGTCCCCGCAGCCCTGACCGGCTCACAGGGACTGGTCCCCGCAGCCCTGACCGGCTCACAGGGACTGGTCCCCGCAGCCCTGACCGGCTCACAGGGACTGGCCCCCGCAGCCCTGACCCGCTCACAGGGACAGGTCCCCGCAGCCCTGACCCGCTCACAGGGACAGGTCCCCGCAGCCCTGACCCGCTCACAGGGACTGGCCCCCGCAGCCCTGACCCGCTCCCAGGGTCTGGCCCCCACAGCCCTGACCCCCTGACAGGTATATGCCACCGCAGCCCTCACCCGCTCACAGGGACTGGCCCCCGCAGCCCTGACACGATCACAGGCACTGTCCCCCGCAGCCCTGTCCCGCTGACATGGACTGTCCCCCGCAGCCCTGTCCCGCTGACATGGACTGGCCCCCGCAGCCCTGACCCGCTCACAGGGGCTGGCCCCCGCAGCCCTGACCCTCTGACTGCTATTTGCCACCGCAGCCCTGACCCGCTGACAGGGATTGTCCCCCGCAGCCCTGACCCGCTCACAGGGACTGGCCCCCGCAGCCCTGACCCGCTCACAGGGACTGGTCCCCGCAGCCCTGACCCCCTGACAGGGACTCGTCCCCGCAGCCCTGACCCGCTCACAGGGACTGGTCCCCGCTGCCATGACCCGCTCACAGGGACTGGTCCCCGCTGCCCTGACCCGCTCACAGGGACTCGTCCCCGTAGCCCTGACCCGCTCACAGGGACTGGTCCCCGCAGCCCTGACCCGCTCACAGGGACTGGTCCCCGCAGCCCTGTCCCGCCACAGGGACTGGCCCCCGCAGCCCTGCCCCCCTGACAGCTATTTGCCACCGCAGCCCTCACCCGCTCACAGGGAATGGCCCCCTCAGCGATGACACGATCACACGCACTGTCCCCCGCAGCCCTGTCCCGCTGACATGGACTGTCCCCCGCAGCCCTGACCCGCTGACAGGGACTGTCCCCCGCAACCCTGACCCGCTCAGAGGGACTGGCCCCCGCAGCCCTGACCCGCTCACAGGCACTGGCCCCCGCAGCCCTGACCCGCTCACAGGGACTGTCCCCCGCAGCCCTGACCCGCTCACAGGGACTGGCCCCCGCAGCCCTGGCCCGCTCACAGGCACTGGCCCCCGCAGCCCTGACCCGCTCACAGGGACTGTCCCCCGCAGCCCTGACCCGCTCACAGGGACTGGCCCCCGCAGCCCTGGCCCGCTCACAGGCACGGGCCCCCGCAGCCCTGACCCGCTCACAGGCACTTGCCCCCGCAGCCCTGACCCGCTCACTGGGACTGGCCCCCGCAGCCCTGACCCGCTCACAGGGACTGGCCCCCGCAGCCCTGACCCGCTCACAGGGACTGGTCCCCGCAGCCCTGTCCCCCTGACAGGGACTGGCCCCCGCAGCCCTGACCCGCTCACAGGGACTGGCCCCCGCAGCCCTGACCCGCTCACAGGGACTGGCCCCCGCAGCCCTGACCCATTCACAGGGACTGCTCCCCGCAGCCCTGGCCCGCTCACAGGGACTGGCCCCCGCAGCCATGACCCGATCACAGGCACTGTCCCCCGCAGCCCTGTCCCGCTGACATGGACTGTCCCCCGCAGCCCTGTCCCGCTGACATGGACTGGCCCCCGCAGCCCTGACCCGCTCACAGGGGCTGGCCCCCGCAGCCCTGACCCCCTGACAGCTATATGCCACCGCAGCCCTCACCCGCTCACAGGGACTGGCCCCCGCAGCCATGACACGATCACAGGCACTGTCCCCCGCAGCCCTGTCCCGCTGACATGGACTGGCCCCCGCAGCCCTGACCCGCTCACAGGGGCTGGCCCCCGCAGCCCTGACCCTCTGACAGCTATTTGCCACCGCAGCCCTGACCCGCTGACAGGGATTGTCCCCCGCAGCCCTGACCCGCTCACAGGGACTGGCCCCCGCAGCCCTGAACCGCTCACAGGGACTGGTCCCCGCAGCCCTGACCACCTGACAGGGACTCGTCCCCGCAGCCCTGACCCGCTCACAGGGACTGGTCCCCGCAGCCCTGACCCGCTCACAGGGACTGGTCCCTGCTGCCCTGACCCGCTCACAGGGACTGGTCCCCGTAGCCCTGACCCGATCACAGGGACTGGTCCCCGCAGCCCTGACCCGCTCACAGGGACTGGTCCCCGCAGCCCTGTCCCGCCACAGGGACTGGCCCCCACAGCCCTGCCCCCCTGACAGCTATTTGCCACCGCAGCCCTCACCAGCTCACAGGGACTGGCCCCCTCAGCCATGACACGATCACACGCACTGTCCCCCGCAGCCCTGTCCCGCTGACATGGACTGTCCCCCGCAGCCCTGACCCGCTCACAGGGACTGTCCCCCGCAGCCCTGACCCGCTCACAGGGACTGGCCCCCGCAGCCCTGACCCGCTCACAGGCACTGGCCCCCGCAGCCCTGACCCGATCACAGGGACTGTCCCCCGCAGCCCTGACCCGCTCACAGGGACTGGCCCCCGCAGCCCTGGCCCGCTCACAGGCACTGGCCCCCGCAGCCCTGACCACCTGACAGGGACTCGTCCCCGCAGCCCTGACCCGCTCACAGGGACTGGTCCCCGCAGCCCTGACCCGCTCACAGGGACTGGTCCCTGCTGCCCTGACCCGCTCACAGTGACTGGTCCCCGTAGCCCTGACCCGATCACAGGGACTGGTCCCCGCAGCCCTGACCCGCTCACAGGGACTGGTCCCCGCAGCCCTGTCCCGCCACAGGGACTGGCCCCCGCAGCCCTGCCCCCCTGACAGCTATTTGCCACCGCAGCCCTCACCAGCTCACAGGGACTGACCCCCTCAGCCATGACACGATCACACGCACTGTCCCCCGCTGCCCTGACCCGCTCACAGGGACTGTCCCCCGCAGCCCTGACCCGCTCACAGGGACTGGCCCCCGCAGCCCTGACCCGCTCACAGGCACTGGCCCCCGCAGCCCTGACCCGCTCACAGGGACTGTCCCCCGCAGCCCTGACCCGCTCACAGGGACTGTCCCCCGCAGCCCTGACCCGCTCACAGGCACTGGCCCCCGCAGCCCTGTCCCGCTCACAGACACTGGCACCCGCAGCCCTGACCCGCTCACAGGGACTGGCCCCCGCAGCCCTGACCCGCTCACAGGGACTGGCCCCCGCAGCCCTGACCCGCTCACAGGGACTGGTCCCCGCAGCCCTGACCCCCTGACAGGGACTGGCCCCGCAGCCCTGACCCGCTCACAGGGACTGGCCCCCGCAGCCCTGACCCGCTCACAGGGACTGGTCCCCGCAGCCCTGACCCACTCACAGGGACTGGTACCCGCAGCCCTGACCCGCTCACAGGGACTGGCCCCCGCAGCCATGACCCGATCACAGGCACTGTCCCCCGCAGCCCTGTCCCGCTGACATGGACTGGCCCCCGCAGCCCTGACTCGCACACAGGGACTGGTCCCCGCAGCCCTGACCCGCTCAAAGGGACTGGTCCCCGCAGCCCTGACCGACTCACAGGGACTGGTCCCCGCAGCCCTGAACCGCTCACAGGGACTTGTCCCCGCAGCCCTGACCCGCTCACAGGGACTGGGCCCCGCTCCCATGACCCCCTGACAGCTATTTGCCACCGCAGCCCTCACCCGCTCACAGGGACTGGCCCCCGCAGGCATGACACGATCACAGGCACTGTCCCCCGCAGCACTGTCCCGCTGACATGGAATGGCCCCCGCAGCCCTGTCCCGCCACTGGGACTGGCCCCCGCAGCCCTGACCCGCTCACAGGGACTGTCCCGCGCAGCCCTGCCTGCTCGCAGGGACTGGCCCCGCAGCCCTGACCCTCTGACAGCTATTTGCCACCGCAGCCCTGACCCGCTAACAGGGACTGTCCCCCGCAGCCCTGACCCGCTCACAGGGACTGGCCCCCGCAGCCCTGACCCGCTCACAGGGACTGGCCCCCGCATCCCTGACCCGCTCACAGGGACTGGCCCCTGCAGCCCTGACCTGCTCACAGGGACTGGTCCCCGCAGCCCTGACCCCCTGACAGGGACTGGACCTCGCAGCCCTGATCCGCTCACAGGGACTGGTCCCCGCAGCCCTGACCCGCTCACAGGGACTGGCCCCCGCAGCCCTGACCCTCTGACTGCTATTTGCCACCCCAGCCCTGACCCGCTGACAGGGATTGTCCCCCGCAGCCCTGACCCGCTCACAGGGACTGGCCCCCGCAGCCCTGACCCGCTCACAGGGACTGGTCCCCGCAGCCCTGACCCCCTGACAGGGACTCGTCCCCGCAGCCCTGACCCGCTCACAGGGACTGGTCCCCGCTGCCCTGACCCGCTCACAGGGACTGGTCCCCGCTGCCCTGACCCGCTCACAGGGACTCGTCCCCGTAGCCCTGACCCGCTCACAGGGACTGGTCCCCGCAGCCCTGACCCGCTCACAGGGACTGGTCCCCGCAGCCCTGTCCCGCCACAGGGACTGGCCCCCGCAGCCCTGCCCCCCTGACAGCTATTTGCCACCGCAGCCCTCACCCGCTCACAGGGACTGGCCCCCTCAGCGATGACACGATCACACGCACTGTCCCCCGCAGCCCTGTCCCGCTGACATGGACTGTCCCCCGCAGCCCTGACCCGCTGACAGGGACTGTCCCCCGCAACCCTGACCCGCTCAGAGGGACTGGCCCCCGCAGCCCTGACCCGCTCACAGGCACTGGCCCCCGCAGCCCTGACCCGCTCACAGGGACTGTCCCCCGCAGCCCTGACCCGCTCACAGGGACTGTCCCCCGCAGCCCTGGCCCGCTCACAGGCACTGGCCCCCGCAGCCCTGACCCGCTCACAGGGACTGTCCCCCGCAGCCCTGACCCGCTCACAGGGACTGGCCCCCGCAGCCCTGGCCCGCTCACAGGCACTGGCCCCCGCAGCCCTGACCCGCTCACAGGCACTTGCCCCCGCAGCCCTGACCCGCTCACAGGGACTGGCCCCCGCAGCCCTGACCCGCTCACAGGGACTGGCCCCCGCAGCCCTGACCCGCTCACAGGGACTGGTCCCCGCAGCCCTGTCCCCCTGACAGGGACTGTCCGCCGCAGCCCTGACCCGCTCACAGGGACTGGCCCCCGCAGCCCTGACCCGCCCACAGGGACTGGCCCCCGCAGCCCTGACCCACTCACAGGGACTGCTACCCGCAGCCCTGGCCCGCTCACAGGGACTGGCCCCCGCAGCCATGACCCGATCACAGGCACTGTCCCCCGCAGCCCTGTCCCGCTGACATGGACTGTCCCCCGCAGCCCTGTCCCGCTGACATGGACTGGCCCCCGCAGCCCTGACCTGCTCACAGGTGCTGGCCCCCGCAGCCCTGACCCCCTGACAGCTATATGCCACCGCAGCCCTCACCCTCTCACAGGGACTGGCCCCCGCAGCCATGACACGATCACAGGCACTGTCCCCCGCAGCCCTGTCCCCCTGACATGGACTGGCCCCCGCAGCCCTGACCCTCTGACAGCTATTTGCCACCGCAGCCCTGACCCGCTGACAGGGATTGTCCCCCGCAGCCCTGACCCGCTGACAGGGATTGTCCCCCGCAGCCCTGACCCGCTCACAGGGACTGGCCCCCGCAGCCCTGACCCGCTCACAGGGACTGGTCCCCGCAGCCCTGACCACCTGACAGGGACTCGTCCCCGCAGCCCTGACCCGCTCACAGGGACTGGTCCCCGCAGCCCTGACCCGCTCACAGGGACTGGTCCCTGCTGCCCTGACCCGCTCACAGGGACTGGTCCCTGCTGCCCTGACCCGCTCACAGGGACTGGTCCCCGTAGCCCTGACCCGATCACAGGGACTGGTCCCCGCAGCCCTGACCCGCTCACAGGGACTGGTCCCCGCAGCCCTGTCCCGCCACAGGGACTGGCCCCCGCAGCCCTGCCCCCCTGACAGCTATTTGCCACCGCAGCCCTCACCAGCTCACAGGGACTGGCCCCCTCAGCCATGACACGATCACACGCACTGTCCCCCGCAGCCCTGTCCCGCTGACATGGACTGTCCCCCGCAGCCCTGACCCGCTCACAGGGACTGTCCCCCGCAGCCCTGACCCTCTCACAGGGACTGGCCCCCGCAGCCCTGACCCGCTCACAGGCACTGGCCCCCGCAGCCCTGGCCCGCTCACAGTGACTGTCCCCCGCAGCCCTGACCCGCTCACAGGGACTGGCCCCCGCAGCCCTGACCCGCTCACAGGCACTGGCCCCCGCAGCCCTGACCACCTGACAGGGACTCGTCCCCGCAGCCCTGACCCGCTCACAGGGACTGGTCCCCGCAGCCCTGACCCGCTCACAGGGACTGGTCCCTGCTGCCCTGACCCGCTCACAGGGACTGGTCCCCGTAGCCCTGACCCGATCACAGGGACTGGTCCCCGCAGCCCTGACCCGCTCACAGGGACTGGTCCCCGCAGCCCTGTCCCGCCACAGGGACTGGCCCCCGCAGCCCTGCCCCCCTGACAGCTATTTGCGACCGCAGCCCTCACCAGCTCACAGGGACTGGCCCCCTCAGCCATGACACGATCGCACGCACTGTCCCCCGCAGCCCTGACCCGCTCACAGGGACTGTCCCCCGCAGCCCTGTCCCGCTGACATGGACTGGCCCCTGCAGCCCTGTCCCGCTCAGGGACTGGCCCCCGCAGCCCTGACCCGCTCACAGCGACTTGCCCGCGCAGCCCTGCCCGCTCACAGGGACTCGCCCCCGCAGCCCTGGCCCGCTCACAGGGACTGGCCCCCGCAGCCCTGGCCCGCTTAAAGGGACTGGCCCGCGCAGCCCTGCCCGCTCACAGGGACTGGCCCCCGCAGCCCTGGCCCGCTCACAGGGACTGGCCCCCGCAGCCCTGGCCCGCGCCGCCCTGCCCGCTCACAGGGACTGGCCCGCGCAGCCCTGGCCCGCTCACAGGTACTGGCCCCCGCAGCCCTGTCCCGCTCACAGGGACTGGCCCCCGCAGCCATGACCCGATCACAGGCACTGTCCCCCGCAGCCCTGTCCCGCTGACATGGACTGTCCCCCGCAGCCCTGCCCGCTCACAGGGACTGGCCACCGCAGCCAAGACCCTCTGACAGCTTTTTGCCACCGCAGCCCTGACCCGCTAAGAGGGACTGTCCCCCGTAGCCCTGACCCGCTCACAGGGACTGTCCCCCGCAGCCCTGACCCGCTCACAGGGACTGGCCCCCGCAGCCCTGACCCGCTCACAGGGACTGGCCCCCGCAGCCCTGACCCGCTCACAGGGACTGGTCCCCGCAGCCCTGACTCGCACACAGGGACTGGTCCCCGCAGCCCTGACCTGCTCAAAGGGACTGGTCCCCGCAGCCCTGACCGGCTCACAGGGACTGGTCCCCGCAGCCCTGACCCGCTCACAGGGACTGGGCCCCGCTCCCCTGACCCCCTGACAGCTATTTGTCACCGCAGCCCTCACCCGCTCACAGGGACTGGCCCCCTCAGGCATGACACGATCACAGGCACTGTCCCCCGCAGCACTGTCCCGCTGACATGGAATGGCTCCCGCAGCCCTGCCCCGCCATTGGGACTGGTCCCCGCAGCCCTGACCCGCTCACAGGGACTGGCCCGCGCAGCCCTGCCCGCTCGCAGGGACTGGCCCCGCAGCCCTGAACCTCTGACAGCTATTTGCCACCGCAGCCCTGACCCGCTAACAGGGACTGGCCCCCGCAGCCCTGACCCGCTCACAGGGACTGGCCCCCGCAGCCCTGACCCGATCACAGGGACTTGCCCCCACAGCCCTGACCCGCTCACTGGTACTTGTCCCCGCAGCCCTGACCCCCTGACAGTGACTGGTCCCCGCAGCCCTGACCCGCTCACAGGGACTGGTCCCCGCAGCCCTGACCGGCTCACAGGGACTGGTGCCCGCAGCCTTGACCCGCTCACAGGGACTGGTCCCCGCAGCCGTGACCCGCACACAGGGACTGACTCCCGCAGCCCTGACCCCCTAACAGCTATTTGCCACCGCAGCCCTGGCCCGCTCACAGGGACTGGCCCCCGCAGCCGTGTTCCGCTCACAGGGACTGGCCCCCGCAGCCATGGCCCGCTCACAGGGACTGGCCCCCGCAGCCCTGACCCCCTGACAGCTATATGCCACCGCAGCCCTCACCCGCTCACAGGGACTGGTCCCCGCAGCCATGACACGATCACAGGCACTGTCCCCCGCAGCCCTGTCCCGCTGACATGGACTGTCCCCCGCAGCCCTGTCCCGCTGACATGGACTGGCCCCCGCAGCCCTGACCCGCTCACAGGGGCTGGCCCCCGCAGCCCTGACCCTCTGACAGCTATTTGCCACCGCAGCCCTGACCCGCTCACAGTGACTGGTCCCCGCAGCCCTGTCCCCCTGACAGGGACTCTTCCCCGCAGCCCTGACCCGCTCACAGGGACTGGTCCCCGCTGCCCTGACCCGCTCACAGGGACTGGTCCCCGTAGCCCTGACCCGCTAACAGGGACTGGTCCCCGCAGCCCTGACCCGCTCACAGGGACTGTTCCCCGCAGCCCTGTCCCGCCACAGGGACTGGCCCCCGCAGCCCTGACCCCCTTACAGCTATTTGCCACCGCAGCCCTCACCCGCTCACAGAGACTGGCCCCCTCAGCCATGACACGATCACACGCACTGTCCCCCGCTGCCCTGTCCCGCTGACATGGACTGGCCCCCGCAGCCCTGTCCCGCCACAGGGACTGTCCGCTGCTGCCCAGTCCCGCTGACAGCTATTTGCCACCGCAGCCCTGACCCGCTCACAGGGACTGTCCCCCGCAGCCCTGACCCGCTCACAGGGACTGTCCCTCGCAGCCCTGACCCGCTCACAGGGACTGTCCCCCGCAGCCCTGACCCGCTCACAGGGACTGTCCCTCGCAGCCCTGACCCGCTCACAGGGACTGTCCCCCGCAGCCCTGACCCGCTCACAGGGACTGGCCCCCGCAGCCATGACACGATCACAGGCACTGTCCCCCGCAGCCCTGTCCAGCTGACATGGACTGGCCCCCGCAGCCCTGACCCTCTGACAGCTATTTGCCACTGCAGCCCTGACCCGCTAACAGGGACTGTCCCCTGCAGCCCAGACCCGCTCACAGGGACTGGCCCCCGCAGCCCTGACCCCCTGACAGGGACTGGTCCCCGCAGCGCTGACCCGCTCACAGGCACTGGTCCCCGCAGACCTGACCCGCTCACAGGGACTGGTCCCCGCAGCACTGACCCGCTCACAGGGACTGGTCCCCGCAGCCCTGACCCTCTCACAGGGACTGGCCCGCGCAGCCCTGCCCGCTCACAGGGACTGGCCCCCGCAGCCCTGACCCGCTAACTGGGACTGTCCCCCGCAGCCCTGACCCGCTAACAGGGACTGTCCCCCGCACCCCTGACCGGCTCACAGGGACTGGTCCCCGCAACCCTGACCCGCTCACAGGGACTGGTCCCCGCAGCCCTGACCCGCTCACAGGGACTGTCCCCCGCAGCCCTGACCCGCTCACAGGGACTGTCCCTCGCAGCCCTGACCCGCTCACAGGGACTGTCCCCCGCAGCCCTGACCCGCTCACAGGGACTGTCCCTCGCAGCCCTGACCCGCTCACAGGGACTGTCCCCCGCAGCCCTGACCCGCTCACAGGGACTGGCCCCCGCAGCCATGACACGATCACAGGCACTGTCCCCCGCAGCCCTGTCCAGCTGACATGGACTGGCCCCCGCAGCCCTGACCCTCTGACAGCTATTTTCCACTGCAGCCCTGACCCGCTAACAGGGACTGTCCCCTGCAGCCCTGACCCGCTCACAGGGACTGGCCCCCGCAGCCCTGACCCGCTCACAGGGACTGGTCCCCGCAGCCCTGACCACCTGACAGGGACTCGTCCCCGCAGCCCTGACCCGCTCACAGGGACTGGTCCCCGCAGCCCTGACCCGCTCACAGGGACTGGTCCCTGCTGCCCTGACCCGCTCACAGGGACTGGTCCCCGTAGCCCTGACCCGATCACAGGGACTGGTCCCCGCAGCCCTGACCCGCTCACAGGGACTGGTCCCCGCAGCCCTGTCCCGCCACAGGGACTGGCCCCCGCAGCCCTGCCCCCCTGACAGCTATTTGCCACCGCAGCCCTCACCAGCTCACAGGGACTGGCCCCCTCAGCCATGACACGATCACACGCACTGTCCCCCGCAGCCCTGTCCCGCTGACATGAACTGTCCCCCGCAGCCCTGACCCGCTCACAGGGACTGTCCCCCGCAGCCCTGACCCGCTCACAGGGACTGGCCCCCGCAGCCCTGACCCGCTCACAGGCACTGGCCCCCGCAGCCCTGACCCGCTCACAGGGACTGTCCCCCGCAGCCCTGACCCGCTCACAGGGACTGGCCCCCGCAGCCCTGGCCCGCTCACAGGCACTGGCCCCCGCAGCCCTGACCACCTGACAGGGACTCGTCCCCGCAGCCCTGACCCGCTCACAGGGACTGGCCCCCGCAGCCCTGACCCGCTCACAGGGACTGGCCCCCGCAGCCCTGACCCGCTCACAGGGACTGGCCCCCGCAGCCCTGACCCGCTCACAGGGACTGGCCCCTGCAGCCCTGACCCGCTCACAGGGACTGGTCCCCGCAGCCCTGACCCCCTGACAGGGACTGGCCCCGCAGCCCTGACCCGCTCACAGGGACTGGCCCCCGCAGCCCTGACCCGCTCACAGGGACTGGTCCCCGCAGCCCTGACCCACTCACAGGGACTGGTACCCGCAGCCCTGACCCGCTCACAGGGACTGGCCCCCGCAGCCATGACCCGATCACAGGCACTGTCCCCCGCAGCCCTGTCCCGCTGAAATGGACTGGCCCCCGCAGCCCTGACTCGCACACAGGGACTGGTCCCCGCAGCCCTGACCCGCTCAAAGGGACTGGTCCCCGCAGCCCTGACCGGCTCACAGGGACTGGTCCCCGCAGCCCTGAACCGCTCACAGGGACTTGTCCCCGCAGCCCTGACCCGCTCACAGGGACTGGGCCCCGCAGGCATGACACGATCACAGGCACTGTCCCCCGCAGCACTGTCCCGCTGACATGGAATGGCCCCCGCAGCCCTGTCCCGCCACTGGGACTGGCCCCCGCAGCCCTGACCCGCTCACAGGGACTGTCCCGCGCAGCCCTGCCTGCTCGCAGGGACTGGCCCCGCAGCCCTGACCCTCTGACAGCTATTTGCCACCGCAGCCCTGACCCACTAACAGGGACTGTCCCCCGCAGCCCTGACCCGCTCACAGGGACTGGCCCCCGCAGCCCTGACCCGCTCACAGGGACTGGCCCCCGCATCCCTGACCCGCTCACAGGGACTGGCCCCTGCAGCCCTGACCCGCTCACAGGGACTGGCCCCCGCAGCCCTGACCCGCTCACAGGGACTGGTCCCCGCAGCCCTGACCACCTGACAGGGACTCGTCCACGCAGCCCTGACCCGCTCACAGGGACTGGTCCCCGCAGCCCTGACCCGCTCACAGGGACTGGTCCCTGCTGCCCTGACCCGCTCACAGGGACTGGTCCCCGTAGCCCTGACCCGATCACAGGGACTGGTCCCCGCAGCCCTGACCCGCTCACAGGGACTGGTCCCCGCAGCCCTGTCCCGCCACAGGGACTGGCCCCCGCAGCCCTGCCCCCCTGACAGCTATTTGCCACCGCAGCCCTCACCAGCTCACAGGGACTGGCCCCCTCAGCCATGACACGATCACACGCACTGTCCCCCGCAGCCCTGTCCCGCTGACATGGACTGTCCCCCGCAGCCCTGACCCGCTCACAGGGACTGTCCCCCGCAGCCCTGACCCGCTCACAGGGACTGGCCCCCGCAGCCCTGACCCGCTCACAGGCACTGGCCCCCGCAGCCCTGACCCGCTCACAGGGACTGTCCCCCGCAGCCCTGACCCGCTCACAGGGACTGGCCCCCGCAGCCCTGACCCGCTCACAGGCACTGGCCCCCGCAGCCCTGACCACCTGACAGGGACTCGTCCCCGCAGCCCTGACCCGCTCACAGGGACTGGTCCCCGCAGCCCTGACCCGCTCACAGGGACTGGTCCCTGCTGCCCTGACCCGCTCACAGGGACTGGTCCCCGTAGCCCTGACCCGATCACAGGGACTGGTCCCCGCAGCCCTGACCCGCTCACAGGGACTGGTCCCCTCAGCCCTGTCCCGCCACAGGGACTGGCCCCCGCAGCCCTGCCCCCCTGACAGCTATTTGCCACCGCAGCCCTCACCAGCTCACAGGGACTGGCCCCCTCAGCCATGACACGATCGCACGCACTGTCCCCCGCAGCCCTGACCCGCTCACAGGGACTGTCCCCCGCAGCCCTGTCCCGCTGACATGGACTGGCCCCTGCAGCCCTGTCCCGCTCAGGGACTGGCCCCCGCAGCCCTGACCCGCTCACAGCGACTTGCCCGCGCAGCCCTGCCCGCTCACAGGGACTCGCCCCCGCAGCCCTGGCCCGCTCACAGGGACTGGCCCCCGCAGCCCTGGCCCGCTTAAAGGGACTGGCCCGCGCAGCCCTGCCCGCTCACAGGGACTGGCCCCCGCAGCCCTGGCCCGCTCACAGGGACTGGCCCCCGCAGCCCTGGCCCGCGCCGCCCTGCCCGCTCACAGGGACTGGCCCGCGCAGCCCTGGCCCGCTCACAGGTACTGGCCCCCGCAGCCCTGTCCCGCTCACAGGGACTGGCCCCCGCAGCCATGACCCGATCACAGGCACTGTCCCCCGCAGCCCTGTCCCGCTGACATGGACTGTCCCCCGCAGCCCTGCCCGCTCACAGGGACTGGCCACCGCAGCCAAGACCCTCTGACAGCTTTTTGGCACCGCAGCCCTGACCCGCTAAGAGGGACTGTCCCCCGTAGCCCTGACCCGCTCACAGGGACTGTCCCCCGCAGCCCTGACCCGCTCACAGGGACTGGCCCCCGCAGCCCTGACCCGCTCACAGGGACTGGCCCCCGCAGCCCTGACCCGCTCACAGGGACTGGTCCCCGCAGCCCTGACTCGCACACAGGGACTGGTCCCCGCAGCCCTGACCTGCTCAAAGGGACTGGTCCCCGCAGCCCTGACCGGCTCACAGGGACTGGTCCCCGCAGCCCTGACCCGCTCACAGGGACTGGGCCCCGCTCCCCTGACCCCCTGACAGCTATTTGTCACCGCAGCCCTCACCCGCTCACAGGGACTGGCCCCCTCAGGCATGACACGATCACAGGCACTGTCCCCCGCAGCACTGTCCCGCTGACATGGAATGGCTCCCGCAGCCCTGCCCCGCCACTGGGACTGGTCCCCGCAGCCCTGACCCGCTCACAGGGACTGGCCCGCGCAGCCCTGCCCGCTCGCAGGGACTGGCCCCGCAGCCCTGAACCTCTGACAGCTATTTGCCACCGCAGCCCTGACCCGCTAACAGGGACTGTCCCCCGCAGCCCTGACCCGCTCACAGGGACTGGCCCCCGCAGCCCTGACCCGCTCACAGGGACTGGCCCCCGCAGCCCTGACCCGATCACAGGGACTTGCCCCCACAGCCCTGACCCGCTCACTGGTACTTGTCCCCGCAGCCCTGACCCCCTGACAGTGACTGGTCCCCGCAGCCCTGACCCGCTCACAGGGACTGGTCCCCGCAGCCCTGACCGGCTCACAGGGACTGGTGCCCGCAGCCTTGACCCGCTCACAGGGACTGGTCCCCGCAGCCGTGACCCGCTCACAGGGACTGACTCCCGCAGCCCTGACCCCCTAACAGCTATTTGCCACCGCAGCCCTGGCCCGCTCACAGGGACTGGCCCCCGCAGCCGTGTTCCGCTCACAGGGACTGGCCCCCGCAGCCATGGCCCGCTCACAGGGACTGGCCCCCGCAGCCCTGACCCCCTGACAGCTATCTGCCACCGCAGCCCTCACCCGCTCACAGGGACTGGTCCCCGCAGCCATGACACGATCACAGGCACTGTCCCCCGCAGCCCTGTCCCGCTGACATGGACTGTCCCCCGCAGCCCTGTCCCGCTGACATGGACTGGCCCCCGCAGCCCTGACCCGCTCACAGGGGCTGGCCCCCGCAGCCCTGACCCTCTGACAGCTATTTGCCACCGCAGCCCTGACCCGCTCACAGTGACTGGTCCCCGCAGCCCTGTCCCCCTGACAGGGACTCTTCCCCGCAGCCCTGACCCGCTCACAGGGACTGGTCCCCGCAGCCCTGACCCGCTCACAGGGACTGGTCCCCGCTGCCCTGACCCGCTCACAGGGACTGGTCCCCGTAGCCCTGACCCACTAACAGGGACTGGTCCCCGCAGCCCTGACCCGCTCACAGGGACTGTTCCCCGCAGCCCTGTCCCGCCACAGGGACTGGCCCCTGCAGCCCTGACCCCCTTACAGCTATTTGCCACCGCAGCCCTCACCCGCTCACAGAGACTGGCCCCCTCAGCCATGACACGATCACACGCACTGTCCCCCGCAGCCCTGACCCGCTCACAGGGACTGGCCCCCGCAGCCATGACACGATCACAGGCACTGTCCCCCGCAGCCCTGTCCAGCTGACATGGACTGGCCCCCGCAGCCCTGACCCTCTGACAGCTATTTGCCACTGCAGCCCTGACCCGCTAACAGGGACTGTCCCCTGCAGCCCAGACCCGCTCACAGGGACTGGCCCCCGCAGCCCTGACCCCCTGACAGGGACTGGTCCCCGCAGGGCTGACCCGCTCACAGGCACTGGTCCCCGCAGACCTGACCCTCTCACAGGGACTGGCCCGCGCAGCCCTGCCCGCTCACAGGGACTGGCCCCCGCAGCCCTGACCCGCTAACTGGGACTGTCCCCCGCAGCCCTGACCCGCTAACAGGGACTGTCCCCCGCACCCCTGACCGGCTCACAGTGACTGGTCCCCGCAACCCTGACCCGCTCACAGGGACTGGTCCCCGCAGCCCTGACCCGCTCACAGGGACTGTCCCCCGCAGCCCTGACCCGCTCACAGGGACTGTCCCTCGCAGCCCTGACCCGCTCACAGGGACTGTCCCCCGCAGCCCTGACCCGCTCACAGGGACTGTCCCTCGCAGCCCTGACCCGCTCACAGGGACTGTCCCCCGCAGCCCTGACCCGCTCACAGGGACTGGCCCCCGCAGCCATGACACGATCACAGGCACTGTCCCCCGCAGCCCTGTCCAGCTGACATGGACTGGCCCCCGCAGCCCTGACCCTCTGACAGCTATTTTCCACTGCAGCCCTGACCCGCTAACAGGGACTGTCCCCTGCAGCCCTGACCCGCTCACAGGGACTGGCCCCCGCAGCCCTGACCCGCTCACAGGGACTGGTCCCCGCAGCCCTGACCACCTGACAGGGACTCGTCCCCGCAGCCCTGACCCGCTCACAGGGACTGGTCCCCGCAGCCCTGACCCGCTCACAGGGACTGGTCCCTGCTGCCCTGACCCGCTCACAGGGACTGGTCCCCGTAGCCCTGACCCGATCACAGGGACTGGTCCCCGCAGCCCTGACCCGCTCACAGGGACTGGTCCCCGCAGCCCTGTCCCGCCACAGGGACTGGCCCCCGCAGCCCTGCCCCCCTGACAGCTATTTGCCACCGCAGCCCTCACCAGCTCACAGGGACTGGCCCCCTCAGCCATGACACGATCACACGCACTGTCCCCCGCAGCCCTGTCCCGCTGACATGAACTGTCCCCCGCAGCCCTGACCCGCTCACAGGGACTGTCCCCCGCAGCCCTGACCCGCTCACAGGGACTGGCCCCCGCAGCCCTGACCCGCTCACAGGCACTGGCCCCCGCAGCCCTGACCCGCTCACAGGGACTGTCCCCCGCAGCCCTGACCCGCTCACAGGGACTGGCCCCCGCAGCCCTGGCCCGCTCACAGGCACTGGCCCCCGCAGCCCTGACCACCTGACAGGGACTCGTCCCCGCAGCCCTGACCCGCTCACAGGGACTGGTCCCCGCAGCCCTGACCCACTCACAGGGACTGGTACCCGCAGCCCTGGCCCGCTCACAGGGACTGGACCCCGCAGCCATGACCCGATCACAGGCACTCTCCCCCGCAGCCCTGTCCCGCTGACATGGACTGGCCCCCGCAGCCCTGACTCGCACACAGGGACTGGTCCCCGCAGCCCTGACCCGCTCAAAGGGACTGGTCCCCGCAGCCCTGACCGGCTCACAGGGACTGGTCCCCGCAGCCCTGATCCGCTCACAGGGACTGGTCCCCGCTGCCCTGACCCGCTCACAGGGACTGGGCCCCGCTCCCATGACCCCCTGACAGCTATTTGTCACCGCAGCCCTCACCCGCTCACAGGGACTGGCCCCCGCAGGCATGACACGATCACAGGCACTGTCCCCCGCAGCACTGTCCCGCTGACATGGAATGGCCCCCGCAGCCATGTCCCGCCACTGGGACTGGCCCCCGCAGCCCTGACCCGCTCACAGGGACTGTCCCGCGCAGCCCTGCCTGCTCGCAGGGACTGGCCCCGCAGCCCTGACCCTCTGACAGCTATTTGCCACCGCAACCCTGACCCGCTAACAGGGACTGTCCCCCGCAGCCCTGACCCGCTCACAGGGACTGGCCCCCGCAGCCCTGACCCGCTCACAGGGACTGGCCCCCGCAGCCCTGACCCGCTCACAGGGACTGGCCCCCGCAGCCCTGACCCGCTCACAGGGACTGGCCCCCGCAGCCCTGACCCGCTCACAGGGACTGGTCCCCGCAGCCCTGACCCCCTGACAGGGACTGGCCCCGCAGCCCTGACCCGCTCACAGGGACTGGCCCCCGCAGCCCTGACCCGCTCACAGGGACTGGTCCCCGCAGCCCTGACCCACTCACAGGGACTGGTACCCGCAGCCCTGACCCGCTCACAGGGACTGGCCCCCGCAGCCATGACCCGATCACAGGCACTGTCCCCCGCAGCCCTGTCCCGCTGAAATGGACTGGCCCCCGCAGCCCTGACTCGCACACAGGGACTGGTCCCCGCAGCCCTGACCCGCTCACAGGGACTGGGCCCCGCTCCCATGACCCCCTGACAGCTATTTGCCACCGCAGCCCTCACCCGCTCACAGGGACTGGCCCCCGCAGGCATGACACGATCACAGGCACTGTCCCCCGCAGCACTGTCCCGCTGACATGGAATGGCCCCCGCAGCCCTGTCCCGCCACTGGGACTGGCCCCCGCAGCCCTGACCCGCTCACAGGGACTGTCCCGCGCAGCCCTGCCTGCTCGCAGGGACTGGCCCCGCAGCCCTGACCCTCTGACAGCTATTTGCCACCGCAGCCCTGACCCGCTAACAGGGACTGTCCCCCGCAGCCCTGACCCGCTCACAGGGACTGGCCCCCGCAGCCCTGACCCGCTCACAGGGACTGGCCCCCGCATCCCTGACCCGCTCACAGGGACTGGCCCCTGCAGCCCTGACCTGCTCACAGGGACTGGTCCCCGCAGCCCTGACCCCCTGACAGGGACTGGACCTCGCAGCCCTGACCCGCTCACAGGGACTGGTCCCCGCAGCCCTGACCCGCTCACAGGGACTGGCCCCCGCAGCCCTGACCCTCTGACTGCTATTTGCCACCGCAGCCCTGACCCGCTGACAGGGATTGTCCCCCGCAGCCCTGACCCGCTCACAGGGACTGGCCCCCGCAGCCCTGACCCGCTCACAGGGACTGGTCCCCGCAGCCCTGACCCCCTGACAGGGACTCGTCCCCGCAGCCCTGACCCGCTCACAGGGACTGGTCCCCGCTGCCCTGACCCGCTCACAGGGACTGGTCCCCGCTGCCCTGACCCGCTCACAGGGACTCGTCCCCGTAGCCCTGACCCGCTCACAGGGACTGGTCCCCGCAGCCCTGACCCGCTCACAGGGACTGGTCCCCGCAGCCCTGTCCCGCCACAGGGACTGGCCCCCGCAGCCCTGCCCCCCTGACAGCTATTTGCCACCGCAGCCCTCACCCGCTCACAGGGACTGGCCCCCTCAGCGATGACACGATCACACGCACTGTCCCCCGCAACCCTGACCCGCTCAGAGGGACTGGCCCCCGCAGCCCTGACCCGCTCACAGCCACTGGCCCCCGCAGCCCTGACCCGCTCACAGGGACTGTCCCCCGCAGCCCTGGCCCGCTCACAGGCACTGGCCCCCGCAGCCCTGACCCGCTCACAGGGACTGTCCCCCGCAGCCCTGACCCGCTCACAGGGACTGGCCCCCGCAGCCCTGGCCCGCTCACAGGCACTGGCCCCCGCAGCCCTGACCCGCTCACAGGCACTTGCCCCCGCAGCCCTGAGCCGCTCACAGGGACTGGCCCCCGCAGCCCTGACCCGCTCACAGGGACTGGCCCCCGCAGCCCTGACCCGCTCACCGGCACTGGTCCCCGCAGCCCTGTCCCCCTGACAGGGACTGGCCGCCGCAGCCCTGACCCGCTCACAGGGACTGGCCCCCGCAGCCCTGACCCGCTCACAGGGACTGGCCCCCGCAGCCCTGACCCACTCACAGGGACTGCTACCCGCAGCCCTGGCCCGCTCACAGGGACTGGCCCCCGCAGCCATGACCCGATCACAGGCACTGTCCCCCGCAGCCCTGTCCCGCTGACATGGACTGTCCCCCGCAGCCCTGTCCCGCTGACATGGACTGGCCCCCGCAGCCCTGACCCGCTCACAGGGGCTGGCCCCCGCAGCCCTGACCCCCTGACAGCTATATGCCACCGCAGCCCTCACCCTCTCACACGGACTGGCACCCGCAGCCATGACACGATCACAGGCACTGTCCCCCGCAGCCCTGACCCGCTCACAGGGACTGGCCCCCGCAGCCCTGACCCGCTCACAGGCACTGGCCCCCGCAGCCCTGACCCGCTCACAGGGACTGTCCCCCGCAGCCCTGACCCGCTCACAGGGACTGGCCCCCGCAGCCCTGACCCGCTCACAGGCACTGGCCCCCGCAGCCCTGACCACCTGACAGGGACTCGTCCCCGCAGCCCTGACCCGCTCACAGGGACTGGTCCCCGCAGCCCTGACCCGCTCACAGGGACTGGTCCCTGCTGCCCTGACCCGCTCACAGGGACTGGTCCCCGTAGCCCTGACCCGATCACAGGGACTGGTCCCCGCAGCCCTGACCCGCTCACAGGGACTGGTCCCCTCAGCCCTGTCCCGCCACAGGGACTGGCCCCCGCAGCCCTGCCCCCCTGACAGCTATTTGCCACCGCAGCCCTCACCAGCTCACAGGGACTGGCCCCCTCAGCCATGACACGATCGCACGCACTGTCCCCCGCAGCCCTGACCCGCTCACAGGGACTGTCCCCCGCAGCCCTGTCCCGCTGACATGGACTGGCCCCTGCAGCCCTGTCCCGCTCAGGGACTGGCCCCCGCAGCCCTGACCCGCTCACAGCGACTTGCCCGCGCAGCCCTGCCCGCTCACAGGGACTCGCCCCCGCAGCCCTGGCCCGCTCACAGGGACTGGCCCCCGCAGCCCTGGCCCGCTTAAAGGGACTGGCCCGCGCAGCCCTGCCCGCTCACAGGGACTGGCCCCCGCAGCCCTGGCCCGCTCACAGGGACTGGCCCCCGCAGCCCTGGCCCGCGCCGCCCTGCCCGCTCACAGGGACTGGCCCGCGCAGCCCTGGCCCGCTCACAGGTACTGGCCCCCGCAGCCCTGTCCCGCTCACAGGGACTGGCCCCCGCAGCCATGACCCGATCACAGGCACTGTCCCCCGCAGCCCTGTCCCGCTGACATGGACTGTCCCCCGCAGCCCTGCCCGCTCACAGGGACTGGCCACCGCAGCCAAGACCCTCTGACAGCTTTTTGGCACCGCAGCCCTGACCCGCTAAGAGGGACTGTCCCCCGTAGCCCTGACCCGCTCACAGGGACTGTCCCCCGCAGCCCTGACCCGCTCACAGGGACTAGCCCCCGCAGCCCTGACCCGCTCACAGGGACTGGCCCCCGCAGCCCTGACCCGCTCACAGGGACTGGTCCCCGCAGCCCTGACTCGCACACAGGGACTGGTCCCCGCAGCCCTGACCTGCTCAAAGGGACTGGTCCCCGCAGCCCTGACCGGCTCACAGGGACTGGTCCCCGCAGCCCTGACCCGCTCACAGGGACTGGGCCCCGCTCCCCTGACCCCCTGACAGCTATTTGTCACCGCAGCCCTCACCCGCTCACAGGGACTGGCCCCCTCAGGCATGACACGATCACAGGCACTGTCCCCCGCAGCACTGTCCCGCTGACATGGAATGGCTCCCGCAGCCCTGCCCCGCCACTGGGACTGGTCCCCGCAGCCCTGACCCGCTCACAGGGACTGGCCCGCGCAGCCCTGCCCGCTCGCAGGGACTGGCCCCGCAGCCCTGAACCTCTGACAGCTATTTGCCACCGCAGCCCTGACCCGCTAACAGGGACTGTCCCCCGCAGCCCTGACCCGCTCACAGGGACTGGCCCCCGCAGCCCTGACCCGCTCACAGGGACTGGCCCCCGCAGCCCTGACCCGATCACAGGGACTTGCCCCCACAGCCCTGACCCGCTCACTGGTACTTGTCCCCGCAGCCCTGACCCCCTGACAGTGACTGGTCCCCGCAGCCCTGACCCGCTCACAGGGACTGGTCCCCGCAGCCCTGACCGGCTCACAGGGACTGGTGCCCGCAGCCTTGACCCGCTCACAGGGACTGGTCCCCGCAGCCGTGACCCGCTCACAGGGACTGACTCCCGCAGCCCTGACCCCCTAACAGCTATTTGCCACCGCAGCCCTGGCCCGCTCACAGGGACTGGCCCCCGCAGCCGTGTTCCGCTCACAGGGACTGGCCCCCGCAGCCATGGCCCGCTCACAGGGACTGGCCCCCGCAGCCCTGACCCCCTGACAGCTATCTGCCACCGCAGCCCTCACCCGCTCACAGGGACTGGTCCCCGCAGCCATGACACGATCACAGGCACTGTCCCCCGCAGCCCTGTCCCGCTGACATGGACTGTCCCCCGCAGCCCTGTCCCGCTGACATGGACTGGCCCCCGCAGCCCTGACCCGCTCACAGGGGCTGGCCCCCGCAGCCCTGACCCTCTGACAGCTATTTGCCACCGCAGCCCTGACCCGCTCACAGTGACTGGTCCCCGCAGCCCTGTCCCCCTGACAGGGACTCTTCCCCGCAGCCCTGACCCGCTCACAGGGACTGGTCCCCGCAGCCCTGACCCGCTCACAGGGACTGGTCCCCGCTGCCCTGACCCGCTCACAGGGACTGGTCCCCGTAGCCCTGACCCGCTAACAGGGACTGGTCCCCGCAGCCCTGACCCGCTCACAGGGACTGTTCCCCGCAGCCCTGTCCCGCCACAGGGACTGGCCCCTGCAGCCCTGACCCCCTTACAGCTATTTGCCACCGCAGCCCTCACCCGCTCACAGAGACTGGCCCCCTCAGCCATGACACGATCACACGCACTGTCCCCCGCAGCCCTGACCCGCTCACAGGGACTGGCCCCCGCAGCCATGACACGATCACAGGCACTGTCCCCCGCAGCCCTGTCCAGCTGACATGGACTGGCCCCCGCAGCCCTGACCCTCTGACAGCTATTTGCCACTGCAGCCCTGACCCGCTAACAGGGACTGTCCCCTGCAGCCCAGACCCGCTCACAGGGACTGGCCCCCGCAGCCCTGACCCCCTGACAGGGACTGGTCCCCGCAGGGCTGACCCGCTCACAGGCACTGGTCCCCGCAGACCTGACCCTCTCACAGGGACTGGCCCGCGCAGCCCTGCCCGCTCACAGGGACTGGCCCCCGCAGCCCTGACCCGCTAACTGGGACTGTCCCCCGCAGCCCTGACCCGCTAACAGGGACTGTCCCCCGCACCCCTGACCGGCTCACAGGGACTGGTCCCCGCAACCCTGACCCGCTCACAGGGACTGGTCCCCGCAGCCCTGACCCGCTCACAGGGACTGTCCCCCGCAGCCCTGACCCGCTCACAGGGACTGTCCCCCGCAGCCCTGACCCGCTCACAGGGACTGTCCCTCGCAGCCCTGACCCGCTCACAGGGACTGTCCCCCGCAGCCCTGACCCGCTCACAGGGACTGGCCCCCGCAGCCATGACACGATCACAGGCACTGTCCCCCGCAGCCCTGTCCAGCTGACATGGACTGGCCCCCGCAGCCCTGACCCTCTGACAGCTATTTTCCACTGCAGCCCTGACCCGCTAACAGGGACTGTCCCCTGCAGCCCTGACCCGCTCACAGGGACTGGCCCCCGCAGCCCTGACCCGCTCACAGGGACTGGTCCCCGCAGCCCTGACCACCTGACAGGGACTCGTCCCCGCAGCCCTGACCCGCTCACAGGGACTGGTCCCCGCAGCCCTGACCCGCTCACAGGGACTGGTCCCTGCTGCCCTGACCCGCTCACAGAGACTGGTCCCCGTAGCCCTGACCCGATCACAGGGACTGGTCCCCGCAGCCCTGACCCGCTCACAGGGACTGGTCCCCGCAGCCCTGTCCCGCCACAGGGACTGGCCCCCGCAGCCCTGCCCCCCTGACAGCTATTTGCCACCGCAGCCCTCACCAGCTCACAGGGACTGGCCCCCTCAGCCATGACACGATCACACGCACTGTCCCCCGCAGCCCTGTCCCGCTGACATGAACTGTCCCCCGCAGCCCTGACCCGCTCACAGGGACTGTCCCCCGCAGCCCTGACCCGCTCACAGGGACTGGCCCCCGCAGCCCTGACCCGCTCACAGGCACTGGCCCCCGCAGCCCTGACCCGCTCACAGGGACTGTCCCCCGCAGCCCTGACCCGCTCACAGGGACTGGCCCCCGCAGCCCTGGCCCGCTCACAGGCACTGGCCCCCGCAGCCCTGACCACCTGACAGGGACTCGTCCCCGCAGCCCTGACCCGCTCACAGGGACTGGTCCCCGCAGCCCTGACCCACTCACAGGGACTGGTACCCGCAGCCCTGGCCCGCTCACAGGGACTGGACCCCGCAGCCATGACCCGATCACAGGCACTCTCCCCCGCAGCCCTGTCCCGCTGACATGGACTGGCCCCCGCAGCCCTGACTCGCACACAGGGACTGGTCCCCGCAGCCCTGACCCGCTCAAAGGGACTGGTCCCCGCAGCCCTGACCGGCTCACAGGGACTGGTCCCCGCAGCCCTGAACCGCTCACAGGGACTGGTCCCCGCTGCCCTGACCCGCTCACAGGGACTGGGCCCCGCTCCCATGACCCCCTGACAGCTATTTGTCACCGCAGCCCTCACCCGCTCACAGGGACTGGCCCCCGCAGGCATGACACGATCACAGGCACTGTCCCCCGCAGCACTGTCCCGCTGACATGGAATGGCCCCCGCAGCCATGTCCCGCCACTGGGACTGGCCCCCGCAGCCCTGACCCGCTCACAGGGACTGTCCCGCGCAGCCCTGCCTGCTCGCAGGGACTGGCCCCGCAGCCCTGACCCTCTGACAGCTATTTGCCACCGCAACCCTGACCCGCTAACAGGGACTGTCCCCCGCAGCCCTGACCCGCTCACAGGGACTGGCCCCCGCAGCCCTGACCCGCTCACAGGGACTGGCCCCCGCAGCCCTGACCCGCTCACAGGGACTGGCCCCCGCAGCCCTGACCCGCTCACAGGGACTGGCCCCCGCAGCCCTGACCCGCTCACAGGGACTGGTCCCCGCAGCCCTGACCCCCTGACAGGGACTGGCCCCGCAGCCCTGACCCGCTCACAGGGACTGGCCCCCGCAGCCCTGACCCGCTCACAGGGACTGGTCCCCGCAGCCCTGACCCACTCACAGGGACTGGTACCCGCAGCCCTGACCCGCTCACAGGGACTGGCCCCCGCAGCCATGACCCGATCACAGGCACTGTCCCCCGCAGCCCTGTCCCGCTGAAATGGACTGGCCCCCGCAGCCCTGACTCGCACACAGGGACTGGTCCCCGCAGCCCTGACCCGCTCACAGGGACTGGGCCCCGCTCCCATGACCCCCTGACAGCTATTTGCCACCGCAGCCCTCACCCGCTCACAGGGACTGGCCCCCGCAGGCATGACACGATCACAGGCACTGTCCCCCGCAGCACTGTCCCGCTGACATGGAATGGCCCCCGCAGCCCTGTCCCGCCACTGGGACTGGCCCCCGCAGCCCTGACCCGCTCACAGGGACTGTCCCGCGCAGCCCTGCCTGCTCGCAGGGACTGGCCCCGCAGCCCTGACCCTCTGACAGCTATTTGCCACCGCAGCCCTGACCCGCTAACAGGGACTGTCCCCCGCAGCCCTGACCCGCTCACAGGGACTGGCCCCCGCAGCCCTGACCCGCTCACAGGGACTGGCCCCCGCATCCCTGACCCGCTCACAGGGACTGGCCCCTGCAGCCCTGACCTGCTCACAGGGACTGGTCCCCGCAGCCCTGACCCCCTGACAGGGACTGGACCTCGCAGCCCTGACCCGCTCACAGGGACTGGTCCCCGCAGCCCTGACCCGCTCACAGGGACTGGCCCCCGCAGCCCTGACCCTCTGACTGCTATTTGCCACCGCAGCCCTGACCCGCTGACAGGGATTGTCCCCCGCAGCCCTGACCCGCTCACAGGGACTGGCCCCCGCAGCCCTGACCCGCTCACAGGGACTGGTCCCCGCAGCCCTGACCCCCTGACAGGGACTCGTCCCCGCAGCCCTGACCCGCTCACAGGGACTGGTCCCCGCTGCCCTGACCCGCTCACAGGGACTGGTCCCCGCTGCCCTGACCCGCTCACAGGGACTCGTCCCCGTAGCCCTGACCCGCTCACAGGGACTGGTCCCCGCAGCCCTGACCCGCTCACAGGGACTGGTCCCCGCAGCCCTGTCCCGCCACAGGGACTGGCCCCCGCAGCCCTGCCCCCCTGACAGCTATTTGCCACCGCAGCCCTCACCCGCTCACAGGGACTGGCCCCCTCAGCGATGACACGATCACACGCACTGTCCCCCGCAACCCTGACCCGCTCAGAGGGACTGGCCCCCGCAGCCCTGACCCGCTCACAGCCACTGGCCCCCGCAGCCCTGACCCGCTCACAGGGACTGTCCCCCGCAGCCCTGGCCCGCTCACAGGCACTGGCCCCCGCAGCCCTGACCCGCTCACAGGGACTGTCCCCCGCAGCCCTGACCCGCTCACAGGGACTGGCCCCCGCAGCCCTGGCCCGCTCACAGGCACTGGCCCCCGCAGCCCTGACCCGCTCACAGGCACTTGCCCCCGCAGCCCTGAGCCGCTCACAGGGACTGGCCCCCGCAGCCCTGACCCGCTCACAGGGACTGGCCCCCGCAGCCCTGACCCGCTCACAGGCACTGGTCCCCGCAGCCCTGTCCCCCTGACAGGGACTGGCCGCCGCAGCCCTGACCCGCTCACAGGGACTGGCCCCCGCAGCCCTGACCCGCTCACAGGGACTGGCCCCCGCAGCCCTGACCCACTCACAGGGACTGCTACCCGCAGCCCTGGCCCGCTCACAGGGACTGGCCCCCGCAGCCATGACCCGATCACAGGCACTGTCCCCCGCAGCCCTGTCCCGCTGACATGGACTGTCCCCCGCAGCCCTGTCCCGCTGACATGGACTGGCCCCCGCAGCCCTGACCCGCTCACAGGGGCTGGCCCCCGCAGCCCTGACCCCCTGACAGCTATATGCCACCGCAGCCCTCACCCTCTCACACGGACTGGCCCCCGCAGCCATGACACGATCACAGGCACTGTCCCCCGCAGCCCTGTCCCGCTGACATGGACTGGCCCCCGCAGCCCTGACCCTCTGACAGCTATTTGCCACCGCAGCCCTGACCCGCTGACAGGGATTGTCCCCCGCAGCCCTGACCCGCTGACAGGGATTGTCCCCCGCAGCCCTGAGCCGCTCACAGGGACTGGCCCCCGCAGCCCTGACCCGCTCACAGGGACTGGTCCCCGCAGCCCTGACCACCTGACAGGGACTCGTCCCCGCAGCCCTGACCCGCTCACAGGGACTGGTCCCCGCAGCCCTGACCCGCTCACAGGGACTGGTCCCTGCTGCCCTGACCCGCTCACAGGGACTGGTCCCCGTAGCCCTGACCCGATCACAGGGACTGGTCCCCGCAGCCCTGACCCGCTCACAGGGACTGGTCCCCGCAGCCCTGTCCCGCCACAGGGACTGGCCCCCGCAGCCCTGCCCCCCTGACAGCTATTTGCCACCGCAGCCCTCACCAGCTCACAGGGACTGGCCCCCTCAGCCATGACACGATCACACGCACTGTCCCCCGCAGCCCTGTCCCGCTGACATGGACTGTCCCCCGCAGCCCTGACCCGCTCACAGGGACTGTCCCCCGCAGCCCTGACCCGCTCACAGGGACTGGCCCCCGCAGCCCTGACCCGCTCACAGGCACTGGCCCCCGCAGCCCTGACCCGCTCACAGGGACTGTCCCCCGCAGCCCTGACCCGCTCACAGGGACTGGCCCCCGCAGCCCTGACCCGCTCACAGGCACTGGCCCCCGCAGCCCTGACCCGCTCACAGGGACTGTCCCCCGCAGCCCTGTCCCGCTGACATGGACTGGCCCCTGCAGCCCTGTCCCGCTCAGGGACTGGCCCCCGCAGCCCTGACCCGCTCACAGCGACTTGCCCGCGCAGCCCTGCCCGCTCACAGGGACTCGCCCCCGCAGCCCTGGCCCGCTCACAGGGACTGGCCCCCGCAGCCCTGGCCCGCTTAAAGGGACTGGCCCGCGCAGCCCTGCCCGCTCACAGGGACTGGCCCCCGCAGCCCTGGCCCGCTCACAGGGACTGGCCCCCGCAGCCCTGGCCCGCGCCGCCCTGCCCGCTCACAGGGACTGGCCCGCGCAGCCCTGGCCCGCTCACAGGTACTGGCCCCCGCAGCCCTGTCCCGCTCACAGGGACTGGCCCCCGCAGCCATGACCCGATCACAGGCACTGTCCCCCGCAGCCCTGTCCCGCTGACATGGACTGTCCCCCGCAGCCCTGCCCGCTCACAGGGACTGGCCACCGCAGCCAAGACCCTCTGACAGCTTTTTGCCACCGCAGCCCTGACCCGCTAAGAGGGACTGTCCCCCGTAGCCCTGACCCGCTCACAGGGACTGTCCCCCGCAGCCCTGACCCGCTCACAGGGACTGGCCCCCGCAGCCCTGACCCGCTCACACGGACTGGCCCCCGCAGCACTGACCCGCTCACAGGGACTGGTCCCCGTAGCCCTGACTCGCACACAGGGACTGGTCCCCGCAGCCCTGACCTGCTCAAAGGGACTGGTCCCCGCAGCCCTGACCGGCTCACAGGGACTGGTCCCCGCAGCCCTGACCCGCTCACAGGGACTGGGCCCCGCTCCCCTGACCCCCTGACAGCTATTTGTCACCGCAGCCCTCACCCGCTCACAGGGACTGGCCCCCTCAGGCATGACACGATCACAGGCACTGTCCCCCGCAGCACTGTCCCGCTGACATGGAATATCTCCCGCAGCCCTGCCCCGCCACTGGGACTGGTCCCCGCAGCCCTGCCCCGCCACTGGGACTGGTCCCCGCAGCCCTGACCCGCTCACAGGGACTGGCCCGCGCAGCCCTGCCCGCTCGCAGGGACTGGCCCCGCAGCCCTGAACCTCTGACAGCTATTTGCCACCGCAGCCCTGACCCGCTAACAGGGACTGTCCCCCGCAGCCCTGACCCGCTCACAGGGACTGGCCCCCGCAGCCCTGACCCGCTCACAGGGACTGGCCCCCGCAGCCCTGACCCGATCACAGGGACTTGCCCCCACAGCCCTGACCCGCTCACAGGTACTTGTCCCCGCAGCCCTGACCCCCTGACAGGGACTGGTCCCCGCAGCCCTGACCCGCTCACAGGGACTGGTCCCCGCAGCCCTGACCGGCTCACAGGGACTGGTGCCCGCAGCCTTGACCCGCTCACAGGGACTGGTCCCCGCAGCCCTGACCCGCTCACAGGGACTGACTCCCGCAGCCCTGACCCCCTAACAGCTATTTGCCACCGCAGCCCTGGCCCGCTCACAGGGACTGGCCCCCGCAGCCGTGTTCCGCTCACAGGGACTGGCCCCCGCAGCCATGGCCCGCTCACAGGGACTGGCCCCCGCAGCCCTGACCCCCTGACAGCTATATGCCACCGCAGCCCTCACCCGCTCACAGGGACTGGTCCCCGCAGCCATGACACGATCACAGGCACTGTCCCCCGCAGCCCTGTCCCGCTGACATGGACTGTCCCCCGCAGCCCTGTCCCGCTGACATGGACTGGCCCCCGCAGCCCTGACCCGCTCACAGGGGCTGGCCCCCGCAGCCCTGACCCTCTGACAGCTATTTGCCACCACAGCCCTGACCCGCTCACAGTGACTGGTCCCCGCAGCCCTGTCCCCCTGACAGGGACTCTTCCCCGCAGCCCTGACCCGCTCACAGGGACTGGTCCCCGCAGCCCTGACCCGCTCACAGGGACTGGTCCCCGCAGCCCTGACCCGCTCACAGGGACTGGTCCCCGCTGCCCTGACCCGCTCACAGGGACTGGTCCCCGTAGCCCTGACCCGCTAACAGGGACTGGTCCCCGCAGCCCTGACCCGCTCACAGGGACTGTTCCCCGCAGCCCTGTCCCGCCACAGGGACTGGCCCCCGCAGCCCTGACCCCCTTACAGCTATTTGCCACCGCAGCCCTCACCCGCTCACAGAGACTGGCCCCCTCAGCCATGACACGATCACACGCACTGTCCCCCGCTGCCCTGTCCCGCTGACATGGACTGGCCCCCGCAGCCCTGTCCCGCCACAGGGACTGTCCGCTGCTGCCCAGTCCCGCTGACAGCTATTTGCCACCGCAGCCCTGACCCGCTCACAGGGACTGTCCCCCGCAGCCCTGACCCGCTCACAGGGACTGTCCCTCGCAGCCCTGACCCGCTTACAGGGACTGTCCCCCGCAGCCCTGACCCGCTCACAGGGACTGTCCCTCGCAGCCCTGACCCGCTCACAGGGACTGTCCCCCGCAGCCCTGACCCGCTCACAGGGACTGGCCCCCGCAGCCATGACACGATCACAGGCACTGTCCCCCGCAGCCCTGTCCAGCTGACATGGACTGGCCCCCGCAGCCCTGACCCTCTGACAGCTATTTGCCACTGCAGCCCTGACCCGCTAACAGGGACTGTCCCCTGCAGCCCAGACCCGCTCACAGGGACTGGCCCCCGCAGCCCTGACCCGCTCACAGGGACTGGCCCCCGCAGCCCTGACCCGCTCACAGGGACTGGTCCCCGCAGCCCTGACCCCCTGACAGGGACTGGTCCCCGCAGCGCTGACCCGCTCACAGGCACTGGTCCCCGCAGCCCTGACCCGCTCACAGGGACTGGTCCCCGCAGCACTGACCCGCTCACAGGGACTGGTCCCCGCAGCCCTGACCCGCTCACAGGGACTGGCCCGCGCAGCCCTGCCCGCTCACAGGGACTGGCCCCCGCAGCCCTGACCCGCTAACTGGGAGTGTCCCCTGCAGCCCTGACCCGCTAACAGGGACTGTCCACCGCACCCCTGACCGGCTCACAGGGACTGGTCCCCGCAACCCTGACCCGCTCACAGGGACTGGTCCCCGCAGCCCTGACCCGCTCACAGGGACTGGTCCCCGCAGCCCTGACCCGCTCACAGGGACTGGCCCCTGCAGCCCTGACCCGCTAACAGGGACTGTCCCCTGCAGCCCAGACCCGCTCACAGGGACTGGCCCCCGCAGCCCTGACCCGCTCACAGGGACTGGCCCCCGCAGCCCTGACCCGCTCACAGGGACTGGTCCCCGCAGCCCTGACCCCCTGACAGGGACTGGTCCCCGCAGCGCTGACCTGCTCACAGGCACTGGTCCCCGCAGACCTGACCCGCTCACAGGGACTGGTCCCCGCAGCACTGACCCGCTCACAGGGACTGGTCCCCGCAGCCGTGACCCTCTCACAGGGACTGGCCCGCGCAGCCCTGCCCGCTCACAGGGACTGGCCCCCGCAGCCCTGACCCGCTAACTGGGACTGTCCCCCGCAGCCCTGACCCGCTAACAGGGACTGTCCCCCGCACCCCTGACCGGCTCACAGGGACTGGTCCCCGCAACCCTGACCCGCTCACAGGGACTGGTCCCCGCAGCCCTGACCCGCTCACATGGACTGTCCCCCGCAGCCCTGACCCGCTCACAGGGACTGTCCCTCGCAGCCCTGACCCGCTCACAGGGACTGTCCCCCGCAGCCCTGACCCGCTCACAGGGACTGTCCCTCGCAGCCCTGACCCGCTCACAGGGACTGTCCCCCGCAGCCCTGACCCGCTCACAGGGACTGGCCCCCGCACCCATGACACGATCACAGGCACTGTCCCCCGCAGCCCTGTCCAGCTGACATGGACTGGCCCCCGCAGCCCTGACCCTCTGACAGCTATTTTCCACTGCAGCCCTGACCCGCTAACAGGGACTGTCCCCTGCAGCCCAGACCCGCTCACAGGGACTGGCCCCCGCAGCCCTGACCCGCTCACAGGGACTGGTCCCCCCAACCCTGACCCCCTGACAGGGACTGGTCCCCGCAGCGCTGACCCGCTCACAGGCACTGGTCCCCGCAGCCCTGACCCGCTCACAGGGACTGGTCCCCGCAGCACTGACCCGCTCACAGGGACTGGTCCCCGCAGCCCTGACCCGCTAACTGGGACTGTCCCCCGCAGCCCTGACCCGCTAACAGGGACTGTCCACCGCACCCCTGACCGGCTCACAGGGACTGGTCCCCGCAACCCTGACCCGCTCACAGGGACTGGTCCCCGCAGCCCTGACCCGCTCACAGGGACTGGTCCCCGCAGCCCTGACCCGCTCACAGGGACTGGCCCCTGCAGCCCTGACCCGCTAACAGGGACTGTCCCCTGCAGCCCAGACCCGCTCACAGGGACTGGCCCCCGCAGCCCTGACCCGCTCACAGGGACTGGCCCCCGCAGCCCTGACCCGCTCACAGGGACTGGTCCCCGCAGCCCTGACCCCCTGACAGTGACTGGTCCCCGCAGCGCTGACCCGCTCACAGGCACTGGTCCCCGCAGACCTCACCCGCTCACAGGGACTGGTCCCCGCAGCACTGACCCGCTCACAGGGACTGCTCCCCGCAGCCCTGACCCTCTCACTGGGACTGGCCCGCACAGCCCTGCCCGCTCACAGGGACTGGCCGCCGCAGCCCTGACCCGCTAACTGGGACTGTCCCCCGCAGCCCTGACCTGCTAACAGGGACTGTCCCCCGCACCCCTGACCGGCTCACAGGGACTGGTCCCCGCAACCCTGACCCGCTCACAGGGACTGGCCCCCGCAGCCCTGACCCGCTCACAGGGACTGGCCCCCGCAACCCTGATCCGCTCACAGGGACTGGCCCCCGCAGCCCTGACCCGCTCACAGGGACTGGTCCCCGCAGCCCTGACCCCCTGACAGGGACTGGTCCCCGCAGCCCTGACCCGCTCACAGGGACAGGTCCCCGCAGCCCTGACCCGCTCACAGGGACTGGTCGCCGCAGCCCTGACCCGCTCACAGGGACTGGCCCCGGCAGCCCTGACCCGCTCACAGGGACTGGCCCCCGCAGCCCTGACCCGCTCACAGGGACTGGTCCCCGCAGCCATGACACAATCACAGGCACTGTCCCCCGCAGCCCTGACCAGCTCACAGGGACTGGTCCCCGCAACCCTGACCCCCTGACAGGGACTGGTCCCCGCAGCCCTGACCCGCTCACAGGGAATGGTCCCCGCAGCCCTGACCCGCTCACAGGGACTGGTCCCCGCAGCCCTGACCCGCTCACAGGGACTGGTCCCCGCAGCCCTGACCCGCTCACAGGGACTGGTCCCCGCAGCCCTGACCCGCTCACAGGGACTGGTCTCCGCAGCACTGACCCGCTCACAGGGACTGGTCCCCGCAGCCCTGACCCGCTCACAGGGACTGGCCCCCGCAGCCCTGACCCCCTGACAGCTATTTGCCACCCCAGCCCTGACCCGCTCACAGGGACTGGTCCCCGCAGCCCTGACCCGCTCACAGGGACTGGTCCCCGCAGCCCTGACCCGGTCACAAGGACTGTTCCCGGCAGCCCTGACCCGCTCACAGGGACTGGTCCCCGCAGCACTGACCCCCAGACAGCTATTTGCCACTGCAGCCCTCACCCGCTCACAGGGACTGGCCCCCGCAGCCATGACACGATCACAGGCACTGTCCCCCGCAGCCCTGTCCCGCTGACATGGACTGGCCCCCGCAGCCCTGACTCGCTCACAGGGACTGTCCCCCGCAGCCCTGACCCGCTCACAGGGACTGTTCCCCGCAGCCCTGACCCGCTCACAGGGACTGTCCCCCGCAGCCCTGACTCACTCCAAGGGATTGTCCCCCGCAGCCCTGGCCCGCTGCCAGGGACTGGCCCCCGTAGCCCTGGCCCGCCCACAGGGAATGGCCCCCGCAGCCCTGTCCCGCTCACAGGGACTGGCCCCCGCAGCCCTGGCCCGCTCTCAGGGACTGGCCCCCGCAGCCCTGACCCGCTCACAGGGACTGGCCCCCGCAGCCCTGACCCGCTCACAGGGACTGGTCCCCGCATCCCTGACCCGCTCACAGGGACTGGTCCCCGCAGCACTGACCCGCTCACAGGGACTGGTCCCCGCAGCCCTGACCCGCTCACAGGGACTGGCCCCCGCAGCCCTGACCCCCTGACAGCTATTTGCCACCGCAGCCCTGACCCGATCACAGGGACTGGTCCCCGCAGCCCTGACCCGCTCACAGGGACTGGTCCCCGCAGCCCTGACCCGGTCACAAGGACTGGTCCCGGCAGCCCTGACCCGCTCACAGGGACTGGTCCCCGCAGCACTGACCCCCAGACAGCTATTTGCCACCGCAGCCCTCACCCGCTCACAGGGACTGGCCCCCGCAGCCATGACACGATCACAGGCACTGTCCCCCGCAGCCCTGTCCCGCTGACATGGACTGACCCCCGCAGCCCTGACCCGCTCACAGGGACTGTCCCCCGCAGCCCTGACCCGCTCACAGGGACTGTCCCCCGCAGCCCTGACCCGCTCACAGTGACTGTCCCCCGCAGCCCTGACCCGCTCCAAGGGACTGTCCCCCGCAGCCCTGGCCCGCTGCTAGGGACTGGCCCCCGTAGCCCTGGCCCGCCCACAGGGAATGGCCCCCGCAGCCCTGGCCCGCTCACAGGGACTGGCCCCCGCAGCCCTGGCCCGCTCACAGGGACTGGCCCCCGCAGCCCTGACCCGCTCACAGGGACTGGCCCCCGCAGCCCTGGCCCACTGACAGGGACTGGCCCCCGCAGCCCTGGCCCGCTCACAGGGACTGGCCCCCGCAGCCCTGGCCCGCTCACAGGGACTGGCCCCCGCAGACCTGGCCCGCTCACAGGGACTGGCCCCCGCAGCCCTGGCCCGCTCACAGGGAATGGCCCCCGCAGCACTGACCTGCTCACAGGTACTGGTCCCCGCAGCCCTGACCCGCTCACAGGGACTGGTCCCCGCAGCCCTGACCCGCTCACAGGGACTGGTCCCCGCAGCCCTGACCCGTTCACAGGGACTGGTCCCCGTGGCCCTGGCCCGCTCACAGGGACTGGCCCCCGCAACCCTGGCCCGCAGACAGGGACTGGCCCCCGCAGCCATGACCCGATCACAGGGACTGGCCCCCGCAGCCCTGACCCGCTCACAGGGACTGGCCCACACAGCCCTGACCCGCTCACAGGCACTGGCCCCCGCAGCCCTGGCCCGCTCACATGCACTGGCCCCCGCATCCCTGACCCGCTCACAGGAACTGGCCCCCGCAGCCCTGACCCGCTCACAGGGACTGGCCCCCGCAGCCCTGATCCGCTCACAGGGACTGGCCCCCGCAGCCCTGACCCGCTCACAGGGACTGGTCCCCGCAGCCCTGACCCCCTGACAGGGACTGGTCCCCGCAGCCCTGACCCGCTCACAGGGACTGGTCCCCGCAGCCCGGACCCGCTCACAGGGACTGTTCGCCGCAGCCCTGACCCGCTCACAGGGACTGGCCCCGGCAGCCCTGACCCGCTCACAGGGACTGGCCCCCGCAGCCCTGACCCGCTCACAGGGACTGGTCCCCGCAGCCATGACACAATCACAGGCACTGTCCCCCGCAGCCCTGTCCTGCTGACATGGACTGGCCCCCGCAGCCCTGACCCGCTCACAGGGACTGGTCCCCGCAGCCATGACACAATCACAGGCACTGTCCCCCGCAGCCCTGTCCTGCTGACATGGACTGGCCCCCGCAGCCCTGACCCGCTCACAGGGACTGTCCCCCGCAGCCCTGACCCGTTCACAGGGACTGTCCCCCGCACCCCTGACCCGCTCACAGGGACTGGCCCCCGCAGCACTGGCCCGCTCACAGTGACTGGCCCCCGCAGCCCTTGCCCGCTCACAGGGACTGGCCCCCGCAGCCCTGGCCCGCTCACAGGGTCTCGCCCCCGCAGCACTGACCCGCTCACAGGGACTGGTCCCCGCAGCCCTTACCCGCTCACAGGGACTGGTCCCCGCAGCCCTGACCCGCTCACAGGGACTGGTCCCCGCAGCCCTGACCCGCTCACAGGGACTGGTCCCCGCAGCCCTTACCCGCTCACAGGGACTGGTCCCCGCAGCCAAGGCCCGCTCACAGGGACTGGCCCCCGCAGCCCTGGCCCGCTCACAGGGACTGGCCCCCGCAGCCATGACCCGATCACAGGAACTGGCCCCCGCAGCCCTGACCCGCTCACAGGGACTGGCCCCGGCAGCCCTGACCCGCTCACAGGGACTGTCCCCCGCAGCCCTGACCCGCTTTCAGGGACTGGTCCCCGCAGCCATGACACAATCACAGGCACTGTCCCCCGCAGCCCTGTCCTGCTGACATGGACTGGCCACCGCTGCCCTGACCCGCTCACAGGGACTGTCCCCGCAGCCATGACACAATCACAGGCACTGTCCCCCGCAGCCCTGTCCTGCTGACATGGACTGGCCCCCACAGCCCTGGCCCACTCACAGGCACTGGCCCCCGCAGCCCTGAACCGCTCACAGGGACTGGCCCCCGCAGCCCTGACCCGCTGACAGGCACTGGCCCCTGCAGCCCTGACCCGCTCACAGTGACTGGTCCCCGCAACCCTGACCTCCTGACAGGGACTGGTCCCCGCAGCCCTGAACCGCTCACAGGCACTGGCCGCCGCAGCCCTGGCCCGCTCACAGGCACTGGCCCCCACAGCCCTGGCCCGCTCACAGGCACTGGCCCCCGCAGCCCTGACCCGCTCACAGGGACTGGCCCCCGCAGCCCTGACCCGCTCACAGCGACTGGCCCCCTCAGCCCTGACCAGCTCACAGGGACTGGTCCCCGCAACCCTGACCCCCTGACAGGGACTGGTCCCCGCAGCCCTGACCCGCTCACAGTGAATGGTCCCCGCAGCCCTGACCCGCACACAGGGACTGGTCCCCGCAGCCCTGACCCGCTCACAGGGACTGGTCCCCGCAGCCCTAACCCGCTCACAGGGACTGGTCCCCGCAGCACTGACCCGCTCACAGGGACTGGTCCCCGCAGCCCTGACCCGCTCACAGGGACTGGCCCCCGCAGCCCTGACCCCCTGACAGCTATTTGCCACCGCAGCCCTGACCCGCTCACAGGGACTGGTCCCCGCAGCCCTGACCCGCTCACAGGGACTGGTCCCCGCAGACCTGACCCGGTCACAAGGACTGGTCCCGGCAGCCCTAACCCGCTCACAGGGACTGGTCCCCGCAGCACTGACCCCCAGACAGCTATTTGCCACCGCAGCCCTCACCCGCTCACAGGGACTGGCCCCCGCAGCCATGACACGATCACAGGCACTGTCCCCCGCAGCCCTGTCCCGCTGACATGGACTGGCCCCCGCAGCCCTGACCCGCTCACAGGGACTGTCCCCCGCAGCCCTGACCCGCTCACAGGGACTGTCCCCCGCAGCCCTGACCCGCTCACAGGGACTGTCCCCCGCAGCCCTGACCCGCTCCAAGGGACTGTCCCCCGCAGCCCTGGCCCGCTGCCAGGGACTGGCCCCCGTAGCCCTGGCCCGCCCACAGGGAATGGCCCCCGCAGCCCTGGCCCGCTCACAGGGACTGGCCCCCGCAGCCCTGGCCCGCTCACAGGGACTGGCCCCCGCAGCCCTGACCCGCTCACAGGGACTGGCCCCCGCAGCCCTGGCCCACTGACAGGGACTGGCCCCCGCAGCCCTGGCCCGCTCACAGGGACTGGCCCCCGCAGCCCTGGCCCGCTCACAGGGACTGGCCCCCGCAGACCTGGCCCGCTCACAGGGACTGGCCCCCGCAGCCCTGGCCCGCTCACAGGGAATGGCCCCCGCAGCACTGACCCGCTCACAGGTACTGGTCCCCGCAGCCCTGACCCGCTCACAGGGACTGGTCCCCGCAGCCCTGACCCGCTCACAGGGACTGGTCCCCGCAGCCCTGACCCGTTCACAGGGACTGGTCCCCTCAGCCATGACCCGCTCACAGGGACTGGTCCCCGCGGCCCTGGCCCGCTCACAGGGACTGGCCCCCGCAGCCCTGGCCCGCAGACAGGGACTGGCCCCCGCAGCCATGACCCGATCACAGGGACTGGCCCCCGCAGCCCTGACCTGCTCACAGGGACTGGCCCACACAGCCCTGACCCGCTCACAGGCACTGGCCCCCGCAGCCCTGGCCCGCTCACAGGCACTGGCCCCCGCAGCCCTGGCCCGCTCACAGGCACTGGCCCCCGCATCCCTGACCCGCTCACAGGAACTGGCCCCCGCAGCCCTGACCCGCTCACAGGGACTGGCCCCCGCAGCCCTGATCCGCTCACAGGGACTGGCCCCCGCAGCCCTGACCCGCTCACAGGGACTGGTCCCCGCAGCCCTGACCCCCTGACAGGGACTGGTCCCCGCAGCCCTGACCCGCTCACAGGGACTGGTCCCCGCAGCCCTGACCCGCTCACAGGGACTGGTCGCCGCAGCCCTGACCCGCTCACAGGGACTGGCCCCGGCAGCCCTGACCCGCTCACAGGGACTGGCCCCCGCAGCCCTGACCCGCTCACAGGGACTGGTCCCCGCAGCCATGACACAATCACAGGCACTGTCCCCCGCAGCCCTGTCCTGCTGACATGGACTGGCCCCCGCAGCCCTGACCCGCTCACAGGGACTGGTCCCCGCAGCCATGACACAATCACAGGCACTGTCCCCCGCAGCCCTGTCCTGCTGACATGGACTGGCCCCCGCAGCCCTGACCCGCTCACAGGGACTGTACCCCGCAGCCCTGACCCGTTCACAGGGACTGTCCCCCGCACCCCTGACCCGCTCACAGGGACTGGCCCCCGCAGCACTGGCCCGGTCACAGGGACTTGCCCCCGCAGCCCTTGCCCGCTCACAGGGACTGGCCCCCGCAGCCCTGGCCCGCTCACAGGGTCTCGCCCCCGCAGCACTGACCCGCTCACAGGGACTGGTCCCCGCAGCCCTTACCCGCTCACAGGGACTGGTCCCCGCAGCCCTGACCCGCTCACAGGGACTGGTCCCCGCAGCCCTGACCCGCTCACAGGGACTGGTCCCCGCAGCCCTTACCCGCTCACAGGGACTGGTCCCCGCAGCCAAGGCCCGCTCACAGGGACTGGCCCCCGCAGCCCTGGCCCGCTCACAGGGACTGGCCCCCGCAGCCATGACCCGATCACAGGAACTGGCCCCCGCAGCCCTGACCCGCTCACAGGGACTGGCCCCGGCAGCCCTGACCCGCTCACAGGGACTGTCCCCCGCAGCCCTGACCCGCTTACAGGGACTGGTCCCCGCAGCCATGACACAATCACAGGCACTGTCCCCCGCAGCCCTGTCCTGCTGACATGGACTGGCCACCGCAGCCCTGACCCGCTCACAGGGACTGGTCCCCGCAGCCATGACACAATCACAGGCACTGTCCCCCGCAGCCCTGTCCTGCTGACATGGACTGGCCCCCACAGCCCTGGCCCGCTCACAGGCACTGGCCCCCGCAGCCCTGAACCGCTCACAGGGACTGGCCCCCGCAGCCCTGACCCGCTGACAGGGACTGGCCCCTGCAGCCCTGACCCGCTCACAGTGACTGGTCCCCGCAACCCTGACCTCCTGACAGGGACTGGTCCCCGCAGCCCTGACCCGCTCACAGGCACTGGCCGCCGCAGCCCTGGCCCGCTCACAGGCACTGGCCCCCACAGCCCTGGCCCGCTCACAGGCACTGGCCCCCGCAGCCCTGACCCGCTCACAGGGACTGGCCCCCGCAGCCCTGACCCGCTCACAGCGACTGGCCCCCGCAGCCCTGACCAGCTCACAGGGACTGTTCCCCGCAACCCTGACCCCCTGACAGGGACTGGTCCCCGCAGCCCTGACCCGCTCACAGTGAATGGTCCCCGCCGCCCTGACCCGCTCACAGGGACTGGTCCCCGCAGCCCTGACCCAGTCACAAGGACTGGTCCCGGCAGCCCTGACCCGGTCACAGGGACTGGTACCCGCAGCACTGACCCCCAGACAGCTATTTGCCACCGCAGCCCTCACCCGCTCACAGGGACTGGCCCCCGCAGCCATGACACGATCACAGGCACTGTCCCCCGCAGCCCTGTCCCGCTGACATGGACTGGCCCCCGCAGCCCTGACCCGCTCACAGGGACTGTCCCCCGCAGCCCTGACCCGCTCACAGGGACTGTCCCCCGCAGCCCTGACCCGCTCACAGGGACTGTCCCCCGCTGCCCTGACCCGCTCCAAGGGACTGTCCCCCGCAGCCCTGGCCCGCTGCCAGGGACTGGCCCCCGTAGCCCTGGCCCGCCCACAGGGAATGGCCCCCGCAGCCCTGGCCCGCTTACAGGGACTGGCCCCCGCAGCCCTGGCCCGCTCACAGGGACTGGCCCCCGCAGCCCTGACCTGCTCACAGGGACTGGCCCCCGCAGCCCTGGCCCACTGACAGGGACTGGCCACCGCAGCCCTGGCCCGCTCACAGGGACTGGCCCCCGCAGCCCTGGCCCGCTCACAGGGACTGGTCCCCGCAGACCTGGCCCGCTCACAGGTACTGGCCCCCGCAGCCCTGGCCCGCTCACAGGGAATGGCCCCCGCAGCACTGACCCGCTCACAGGTACTGGTCCCCGCAGCCCTGACCCGCTCACAGGGACTGGTCCCCGCAGCCCTGACCCGCTCACAGGGACTGGTCCCCGCAGCCCTGACCCGTTCACAGGGACTGGTCCCCTCAGCCATGACCCGCTCACAGGGACTGGTCCCCGCGGCCCTGTCCCGCTCACAGGGACTGGCCCCCGCAGCCCTGGCCCGCAGACAGGGACTGGCGCCCGCAGCCATGACCCGATCACAGGGACTGGCCCCCGCAGCCCTGACCCGCTCACAGGGACTGGCCCACACAGCCCTGACCCGCTCACAGGCACTGGCCCCCGCAGCCCTGGCCCGCTCACAGGCACTGGCCCCCGCAGCCCTGGCCCGCTCACAGGCACTGGCCCCCGCATCCCTGACCCGCTCACAGGAACTGGCCCCCGCAGCCCTGACCCGCTCACAGGGACTGGCCCCCGCAGCCCTGATCCACTCACAGGGACTGGCCCCCGCAGCCCTGACCCGCTCACAGGGACTGGTCCCCGCAGCCCTGACCCCCTGACAGGGACTGGTCCCCGCAGCCCTGACCCGCTCACAGGGACTGGTCCCCGCAGCCCTGACCCGCTCACAGGGACTGGTCGCCGCAGCCCTGACCCGCTCACAGGAACTGGCCCTGGCAGCCCTGACCCGCTCACAGGGACTGGCCCCCGCAGCCCTGACCCGCTCACAGGGACTGGTACCGCAGCCATGACACAATCACAGGCACTGTCCCCCGCAGCCCTGACCCGCTCACAGGGACTGTCCCCCGCAGCCCTGACCCGTTCACAGGGACTGTCCCCCGCACCCCTGACCCGCTCACAGGGACTGGCCCCCGCAGCCCTGGCCCGCTCACAGGGACTGGCCCCCGCAGCCCTGGCCCGCTCACAGGGACTGGCCCCCGCAGCCCTGGCCCGCTCACAGGGACTCGCCCCCGCAGCACTGACCCGCTCACTGGGACTGGTCCCCGCAGCCCTTACCCGCTCACAGGGACTGGTCCCCGCAGCCCTGACCCGCTCACAGGGACTGGTCCCCGCAGCCCTGACCCGTTCACAGGAACTGGTCCTCTCAGCCATGACCCGCTCACAGGGACTGGTCCCCGCAGCCCTGGCCCGCTCACAGGGACTGGCCCCCGCAGCCCTGGCACGCAGACAGGGACTGGCCCCCGCAGCCATGACCCGATCACAGGGACTGGCCCCCGTAGCCCTGACCCGCTCGCAGGGATTGGCCCACACAGCCCTGACCCGCTCACAGGCACTGGCCCCCGCAGCCCTGGCCCGCTCACAGGCACTGGCCCCCGCAGCCCTGGCCCGCTCACAGGCACAGGCCCCCGCATCCCTGACCCGCTCACAGGGACTGGCCCCCGCAGCCCTGACCCGCTCACAGGGACTGGCCCCTGCAGCCCTGACCCGCTCACAGGCACTGTCCCCCGCAGCCCTGACCCGCTCACAGGAATTGGTCCCCGCAGCCCTGACCCCCTGACAGGGACTGGTCCCCGCAGCCCTGACCCGCTCACAGGGACTGGTCCCCACAGCCCTGACCCGCTCACAGGGACTGGTCGCCGCAGCCCTGACCCGCTCACAGGGACTGGTCCCCGCAGCCCAGACCCGCTCACAGGGACTGGTCCCCGCTGCACTGACCCGCTCACAGGGGCTGGTTCCCGCAGCCCTGACCCGCTCACAGGGACAGGCCCCCGCAGCCCTGACCCCCTGACAGCTATTTGCCACCGCAGCCCTGAGCCGCACTCAGGGACTGGCCCCCGCAGCCATGACACGATCACAGGCACTTTGCCCCGCAGCCCTGTCCCGCTGACATGGACTGGCCCCCGCAGCCCTGGCCCGCTCACAGGGACTGGCCCCCGCAGCCATGGCCCGCTCACAGGGACTAGCCCCCGCAGCCCTGGCCCGCTCACAGGCACTGGCCCCCGCAGCCCTGGCCCCCTCACAGGGACTGGCCCCCGCAGCCCTGGCTCGCTCACAGGAACTGGCCCCCGCAGCCCTGGCCCGCTCACAGGGACTGGCCCCCGCAGCCCTGGCCCGCTCACAGGGACTGGCCCCCGAGCCCTGGCCCGCTCACATGGACTGGCCCCTGCAGACCTGGCCCGCTCACAGGGACTGGCCCCCGCAGCCATGACCCGATCACAGGGACTGGCCCCCGCAGCCCTGACCCGCTCACAGGGACTGGCCCCCGCAGCACTGACCCGCTCACAGGGACTGGCCCCCGCAGCCCTGACCCGCTCACAGGGACTGGTCCCCGCAGCCCTGACCCTCTGACTTGGACTGGTCCCCGCAGCCCTGACCCGCTCACAGCGCCAGGTCCCCGCAGCCCTGTCCCGCTCACAGGGACTGGTCCCCGCAGCCCTGACCCGCTTACAGGGACTGGTCCCCGCAGCACGGACCCGCTCACAGGGACAGATCCCCGCAACCCTGACCCGCTCACAGGGACTTGCCCCCGCAGCCCTGACCCCCTGACAGCTATTTGCCACCGCAGCCCTCACCGGCTCACAGATACTGGCCCCCGCAGCCATGACACGATCACAGACACTGTGCCCCGCAGCCCTGTCCAGCTGACATGGACTGGCCCCCGCAGCCCTGGCCCGCTCACAGGGACTGGCCCCCGCAGCCCATGCCCGCTCACAGGGACTAGCCCCTGCAGCCCTGGCCCGCTCACAGGGACTGGCCCCCGCAGCCCTGGCCCGCTCACAGGGACTGGCCCCCGCAGCCCTGACCCGCTCACAGGAACTGGCCCCCGCAGCCCTGGCCCGCTCACAGGGACTGGCCCCCGCAGCCCTGGCCCGCTCACAGGGACTGGCCCCCGCAGCCCTGGCCCGCTCACAGTGGGTGGCCCCCGCAGACATGGCCCGCTGACAGGGACTGGCCTTCGCAGCCATGACCCGATCACAGGGACTGGTCCCCGCAGCCCTGACCCGCTCACAGGGACTGGTCCCCGCAGCCCTGACCCGCTCACAGGGACTGGTCCCCGCAGCCCTAACCCGCTCACAGGGACTGGTCCCCGCAGCACTGACCCGCTCACAGGACTGGTCCCCGCAGCCCTGACCCGCTCACAGGGACTGGCCCCCGCAGCCCTGACCCCCTGACAGCTATTTGCCACCGCAGCCCTGACCCGCTCACAGGGACTGGTCCCCGCAGCCCTGACCCGCTCACAGGGACTGGTCCCCGCAGCCCTGGCCCGCTCACAGGGACTGGTCCCCACAGCCCTGACCCCCTGACAGGGACTGGTCCCCGCAGCCCTGATCCGCTCACAGGGACTGTCCCCCGCAGCCCTGACCCGCTCACAGGGACTGGTCCCCGCAGCCCTGACCCCCTGACAGGGACTGGTCCCCGCAGCCCTGACCCGCTCACAGGGACTGGTCCCCGCAGCCCTGACCCGCTCACAGGGACTGGTCGCCGCAGCCCTGACCCGCTCACAGGGACTGGTCCCCGCAGCCCTGACCCGTTCACAGGGACTGGTCCTCTCAGCCATGATCCGCTCACAGGGACTGGTCCCCGCAGCCCTGGCCCGCTCACAGGGACTGGCCCCCGCAGCCCTGGCACGCAGACAGGGACTGGCCCCCGCAGCCATGACCCGATCACAGGGAATGGCCCCCGCAGCCCTGACCCGCTCGCAGGGACTGGCCCACACAGCCCTGGCCCGCTCACAGGCACTGGCCCCCGCAGCCATAGCCCGCTCACAGGGACTAGCCCCCGCAGCCCTGGCCCGCTCACAGGGACCGGCCCCCGCAGCCCTGGCCCCCTCACAGGGACCGGCCCCCGCAGCCCTGGCCCGCTCACAGGAACTGGCCCCCGCAGCCCTGGCCCGCTCACAGGGACTGGCCCCCGCAGCCCTGGCCCGCTCACAGGGACTGGCCCCCGCAGCCCTGGCCCGCTCACAGGGACTGGCCCCCGCAGACCTGGCCCGCTCACAGGGACTGGCCCTCGCAGCCATGACCCGATCACAGGGACTGGCCCCCGCAGCCCTGACCCGCTCACAGGGACTGGCCCCCGCAGCCCTGACCCGCTCACAGGGACTGGCCCCCGCAGCCCTGACCCGCTCACAGGGACTGGTCCCCGCAGCCCTGACCCTATGACAGGGACTGGTCCCCGCAGCCCTGACCTGCTCACAGCGACAGGTCCCCGCAGCCCTGACCCGCTCACAGGGACTGGTCCCCGCAGCACTGACCCGCTCACAGGGACTGATCCCCGCAACCCTGACCCGCTCACAGGGACAGGCCCCCGCAGCCCTGACCCCCTGACAGCTATTTGCCACCGCAGCCCTCACCGGCTCACAGGTACTGGCCCCCGCAGCCATGACACGATCACAGACACTGTGCCCCGCAGCCCTCTCCCGCTGACATGGACTGGCCCCCGCAGCCCTGGCCCGCTCACAGGGACTGGCCCCCGCAGCCCAGGCCCGCTCACAGGGACTAGCCCCTGCAGCCCTGGCCCGCTCACAGGGACTGGCCCCCGCAGCCCTGGCCCGCTCACAGGGACTGGCCCCCGCAGCCCTAGCCCGCTCACAGGAACTGGCCCCCGCAGCCCTGGCCCGCTCACAGGGACTGGCCCCCGCAGCCCTGGCCCGCTCACAGGGACTGGCCCCCGCAGCCCTGGCCCGCTCACAGGGACTGGCCCCCGCAGCCCTGGCCCGCTCACAGCGGGTGGCCCCCGCAGACCTGGCCCGCTGACAGGCACTGGCCCCCGCAGCCCTGAACCGCTCACAGGGACTGGCCCCCGCAGCCCTGACCCGCTGACAGGGACTGGCCCCTGCAGCCCTGACCCGCTCACAGGGACTGGTCCCCGCAACCCTGACCTCCTGACAGGGACTGGTCCCCGCAGCCCTGACCCGCTCACAGGCACTGGCCGCCGCAGCCCTGGCCCGCTCACAGGCACTGGCCCCCACAGCCCTGGCCCGCTCACAGGCACTGGCCCCCGCAGCCCTGACCCGCTCACAGGGACTGGTCCCCGCTGCCCTGACCCGCTCACAGGGACTGGCCCCCGCAGCCCTGACCAGCTCACAGGGACTGGTCCCCGCAACCCTGACCCCCTGACAGGGACTGGTCCCCGCAGCCCTGACCCGCTCACAGGGAATGGTCCCCGCAGCCCTGACCCGCTCACAGGGACTGGTCCCCGCAGCCCTGACCCGCTCACAGGGACTGGTCCCCGCAGCCCTAACCCGCTCACAGGGACTGGTCCCCACAGCACTGAACCGCTCACAGGGACTGGTCCCCGCAGCCCTGACCCGCTCACAGGGACTGGCCCCCGCAGCCCTGACCCCCTGACAGCTATTTGCCACCGCAGCCCTGACCCGCTCACAGGGACTGGTCCCCGCAGCCCTGACCCGCTCACAGGGACTGGTCCCCGCAGACCTGACCCGGTCACAAGGACTGGTCCCGGCAGCCCTGACCCGCTCACAGGGACTGGTCCCCGCAGCCCTGTCCCCCAGACAGCTATTTGCCACCGCAGCCCTGACCCGCTCACAGGGACTGGTCCCCGCAGCCCTGGCCCGCTCACAGGGGGTGGCCCCCGCAGACCTGGCCCGCTGACAGGCACTGGCCCCCGCAGCCCTGAACCGCTCACAGGGACTGGCCCCCGCAGCCCTGACCCGCTGACAGGGACTGGCCCCTGCAGCCCTGACCCGCTCACAGGGACTGGTCCCCGCAACCCTGACCTCCTGACAGGGACTGGTCCCCGCAGCCCTGACCCGCTCACAGGCACTGGCCGCCGCAGCCCTGGCCCGCTCACAGGCACTGGCCCCCACAGCCCTGGCCCGCTCACAGGCACTGGCCCCCGCAGCCCTGACCCGCTCACAGGGACTGGTCCCCGCTGCCCTGACCCGCTCACAGGGACTGGCCCCCGCAGCCCTGACCAGCTCACAGGGACTGGTCCCCGCAACCCTGACCCCCTGACAGGGACTGGTCCCCGCAGCCCTGACCCGCTCACAGGGAATGGTCCCCGCAGCCCTGACCCGCTCACAGGGACTGGTCCCCGCACCCCTGACCCGCTCACAGGGACTGGTCCCCGCAGCCCTAACCCGCTCACAGGGACTGGTCCCCACAGCACTGAACCGCTCACAGGGACTGGTCCCCGCAGCCCTGACCCGCTCACAGGGACTGGCCCCCGCAGCCCTGACCCCCTGACAGCTATTTGCCACCGCAGCCCTGACCCGCTCACAGGGACTGGTCCCCGCAGCCCTGACCCGCTCACAGGGACTGGTCCCCGCAGCCTTGACCCGGTCACAAGGACTGGTCCCGGCAGCCCTGACCCGCTCACAGGGACTGGTCCCCGCAGCCCTGACCCCCAGACAGCTATTTGCCACCGCAGCCCTGACCCGCTCACAGGGACTGGTCCCCGCAGCCCTGACCCGCTCACAGGGACTGGTCCCCGCAGCCCTGGCCCGCTCACAGGCACTGGCCCCCGCATCCCTGACCCGCTCACAGGAACTGGCCCCCGCAGCCCTGACCCGCTCACAGGGACTGGCCCCCGCAGCCCTGATCCGCTCACAGGGACTGGCCCCCGCAGCCCTGACCCGCTCACAGGGACTGGTCCCCGCAGCCCTGACCCCCTGACAGGGACTGGTCCCCGCAGCCCTGACCCGCTCACAGGGACTGGTCCCCGCAGCCCTGACCCGCTCACAGGGACTGGTCGCCGCAGCCCTGACCCGCTCACAGGGACTGATCCCCGCAGCCCTGACCCGTTCACAGGGACTGGTCCTCTCAGCCATGACCCGCTCACAGGGACTGGTCCCCGCAGCCCTGGCCCGCTCACAGGGACTGGCCCCCGCAGCCCTGGCACGCAGACAGGGACTGGCCCCCGCAGCCATGACCCGATCACAGGGACTGGCCCCCGCAGCCCTGACCCGCTCGCAGGGACTGGCCCACACAGCCCTGACCCGCTCACAGGCACTGGCCCCCGCAGCCCTGGCCCGCTCACAGGCACTGGCCCCCGCAGCCCTGGCCCGCTCACAGGCACAGGCCCCCGCATCCCTGACCCGCTCACAGGGACTGGCCCCCGCAGCCCTGACCCGCTCACAGGGACTGGCCCCTGCAACCCTGACCCGCTCACAGGGACTGGCCCCCGCAGCCCTGACCCGCTCACAGGGACTGGTCCCCGCAGCCCTGACCCCCTGACAGGGACTGGTCCCCGCAGCCCTGACCCGCTCACATGGACTGGTCCCCGCAGCCCTGACCCGCTCACAGGGACTGGTCGCCGCAGCGCTGACCCGCTCACAGGGACTGGTCCCCGCAGCCCAGACCCGCTCACAGGGACTGGTCCCCGCTGCACTGACCCGCTCACAGGGGCTGGTTCCCGCAGCCCTGACCCGCTCACAGGGACTGGTCCCCGCAGCCCTGACCCTCTGACAGGGACTGGTCCCCGCAGCCCTGACCCGCTCACAGCGACAGGTCCCCGCAGCCCTGTCCCGCTCACAGGGACTGGTCTCCGCAGCCCTGACCCGCTCACAGGGACTGGTCCCCGCAGCACTGACCCGCTCACAGGGACTGATCCCCGCAACCCTGACCCGCTCACAGGGACTGGCCCCCGCTGCCCTGACCCCCTGACAGCCATTTGCCACCGCAGCCCTCACCGGCTCACAGGTACTGGCCCCCGCAGCCATGACACGATCACAGACACTGTGCCCCGCAGCCCTGTCCCGCAGACATGGACTGGCCCCCGCAGCCCTGGCCCGCTCACAGGGACTGGCCCCCGCAGCCCAGGCCCGCTCACAGGGACTAGCCCCTGCAGCCCTGGCCCGCTCACAGGGACTGGCCCCCGCAGCCCTGACCCGCTCACAGGGACTGGTCCCCGCAGCCCTGACCCCCTGACAGGGACTGGTCCCCGCAGCCCTGACCCGCTCACAGGGACTGGTCCCCGCAGCCCTGACCCGCTCACAGGGACTGGTCGCCGCAGCCCTGACCCGCTCACAGGGACTGGTCCCCGCAGCCCAGACCCGCTCACAGGGACTGGTCCCCGCAGCACTGACCCGCACACAGGGGCTGGTTCCCGCAGCCCTGACCCGCTCACAGGGACTGGCCCCCGCAGCCCTGACCCGCTCACAGGGACTGGTCGCCGCACCCCTGACCCGCTCACAGGGACTGGCCCCTGCAGCCCTGACCCGCTCACAGGGACTGGCCCCCGCAGCCCTGACCCGCTCACAGGGACTGGCCCACACAGCCCTGACCCGCTCACAGGCACTGGCCCCCGCAGCCCTGGCCCGCTCACAGGCACTGGCCCCCGCAGCCCTGGCCCGCTCACAGGCACAGGCCCCCGCAGCCCTGACCCGCTCACAGGGACTGGCCCCCGCAGCCCTGACCCGCTCACAGGGACTGGCCCCTGCAGCCCTGACCCGCTCACAGGGACTGACCCCGAAGCCCTGACCCGCTCACAGGGACTGGTCCCCGCAGCCCTGACCCCCTGACAGGGACTGGTCCCCGCAGCCCTGACCCGCTCACAGGGACTGGTCCCCGCAGCCCTGACCCGCTCACAGGGACTGGTCGCCGCAGCCCTGACCCGCTCACAGGGACTGGTCCCCGCAGCCCAGACCCGCTCACAGGGACTGGTCCCCGCAGCAATGACCCGCTCACAGGGACTGGTTCCCGCAGCCCTGACCCGCTCACAGGGACTGGCCCCCGCAGCCCTGACCCCCAGACAGCTATTTGCCACCGCAGCCCTCACCCGCTCACAGGGACTGGCCCCCGCAGCCATGACACGATCACAGGCACTTTGCCCCGCAGCCCTGTCCCGCTGACATGGACTGGCCCCCGCAGCCCTGGCCCGCTCACAGGGACTGGCCCCCGCAGCCCTGGCCCGCTCACAGGGACTAGCCCCCGCAGCCCTGGCCCGCTCACAGGGACTGGCCCCCGCAGCCCTGGCCCCCTCACAGGGACTGGCCCCCGCAGCCCTGGCCCGCTCACAGGGACTAGCCCCTGCAGCCCTGGCCCGCTCACAGGGACTGGCCCCCGCAGCCCTGGCCCGCTCACAGGGACTGGCCCCCGCAGCCCTGGCCCGCTCACAGGTACTGGCCCCCGCAGCCCTGGCCCGCTCACAGGGGGTGGCCCCCGCAGACCTGGCCCGCTGACAGGGACTGGCCTTCGCAGCCATGACCCGATCACAGGGACTGGTCCCCGCAGCCCTGACCCGCTCACAGGGACTGGTCCCCGCAGCCCTAACCCGCTCACAGGGACTGGACCCCGCAGCACTGACCCGCTCACAGGACTGGTCCCCGCAGCCCTGACCCGCTCACAGGGACTGGCCCCCGCAGCCCTGACCCCCTGACAGCTATTTGCCACCGCAGCCCTGACCCGCTCACAGGGACTGGTCCCCGCAGCCCTGACCCGCTCACAGCGACAGGTCCCCGCAGCCCTGTCCCGCTCACAGGGACTGGTCCCCGCAGCCCTGACCGGCTCACAGGGACTGGTCTCCGCAGCCCTGACCGGCTCACAGGGACTGGTCCCCGCAGCCCTGACCCGCTCACAGGGACTGGCCCTGGCAGCCCTGACCCGCTCACACGGACTGGCCCCCGCAGCCCTGACCCGCTCACAGGGACTGGTCCCCGCAGCCCTGGCCCGCTCACAGGGACTGGCCCCCGCAGCCCTGGCCCGCTCACAGGGACTGGCCCCCGCAGCCCTGGCCCGCTCACAGGGACTGGCCCCCGCAGCCCTGGCCCGCTCACAGGGACTGGCCCCCGCAGCCGTGGCCCGCTCACAGGGACTGGCCCCCGCAGCCCTGGCCCTCTCACAGTGACTGGCCCCCGCAGCCCTGGCCCGCTCACAGGGACTGGCCCCCGCAGCCCTGGCCCGCTCACAGGGACTGGCCCCCGCAGCCCTGGCCCGCTCACAGGGACTGGCCCCCGCAGCCCTGGCCCGCTCACAGGGACTAGCCCCCGCAGCCCTGGCCCGCTCACAGGGACTGGCCCCCGCAGCCCTGACCCGCTCACAGGGACTGGTCCCCGCAGCCCTGACCCTCTGACAGGGACAGGTCCCCGCAGCCCTGTCCCGCTCACAGGGACTGGTCCCCGCAGCCCTGACTGGCTCACAGGGACTGGTCCCCGCAGCCCTGACCGGCTCACAGCGACAGGTCCCCGCAGCCCTGTCCCGCTCACAGGGACTGGTCCCCGCAGCCCTGACCGGCTCACAGGGACTGGTCTCCGCAGCCCTGACTGGCTCACAGGGACTGGTCCCCGCAGCCCTGACCCGCTCACAGGGACTGGTCCACGCAGCCCTGGCCCGCTCACAGGAACTGGCCCCCGCAGCCCTGACCCGCTCACAGGGACTGGCCCCTGCAGCCCTGACCCGCTCACAGGGACTGGCCCCCGCAGCCCTGACCCGCTCACAGGGACTGGTCCCCGCAGCCCTGACCCCCTGACAGGGACTGGTCCCCGCAGCCCTGACCCGCTCACAGGCACTGGCCCCCGCATCCCTGACCCGCTCACAGGGACTGGCCCCCGCAGCCCTGACCCGCTCACAGGGACTGGCCCCTGCAGCCCTGACCCGCTCACAGGGACTGGCCCCCGCAGCCCTGACCCCCTGACAGGGACTGGTCCCCGCAGCCCTGACCCGCTCACAGGGACTGGTCCCCGCAGCCCTGACCCGCTCACAGGGACTGGTCGCCGCAGCCCTGACCCGCTCACAGGGAATGGTCCCCGCAGCACTGACCCGCTCACAGGGGCTGGTTCCCGCAGCCCTGACCCACTCACATGGACTGGTCCCCGCAGCCCTGACCCTCTGACAGGGACTGGTCCCCGCAGCCCTGACCCGCTCACAGCGACAGGTCCCCGCAGCCCTGTCCCGCTCACAGGGACTGGTCCCCGCAGCCCTGACCGGCTCACAGGGACTTGTCTCCGCAGCCCTGACCGGCTCACAGGGACTGGTCCCCGCAGCCCTGACCCGCTCACAGGGATTGGTTCCTGCAGCCCTGACCCGCTCACAGGGACTGGCCCCCGCAGCCCTGACCCGCTCACAGGGACTGGCCCCCGCAGCCCTGACCCCCTGACAGCTATTTGCCACCGCAGCCCTCACCCGCTCACAGGGACTGGCCCCCGCAGCCATGACACGATCACAGGCACTGTGCCCCGCAGCCCTGTCCCGCTGACATGGACTGGCCCGCGCAGCCCTGCCCGCTCACAGGGACTGGCCCCCGCAGCCCTGGCCCACTCACAGGGACTGGCCCCCGCAGCCCTGGCCCGCTCACAGGGACTGGCCCCCGCAGCCGTGGCCCGCTCACAGGGACTGGCCCCCGCAGCCCTGGCCCGCTCACAGGGACTGGCCCCCGCAGCCATGAACCGATCACAGGGACTGGCCCCCGCAGCCATGACCCGATCACAGGGACTGGCCCCCGCAGCCCTGGCCCGCTCACAGGGACTGGCCCTGTCAGCCCTGACCCGCTCACACGGACTGGCCACCGCAGCCCTGACCCGCTCACAGGGACTGTCCCCCGCAGCCCTGACCCGCTCACAGGGACTGTCCGCCGCAGCCCTGACCCGCTCACAGGGACTGTCCCCCGCAGCCCTGACCCGCTCACAGGGACTGTCCCCCGCAGCCCTGACCCGCTCACAGGGACTATCCCCCGCAGCCCTGACCCGCTCACAGGCACTGGCCCCCGCAGATCTGACCCGTTCACAGGCACTGGCCCCCGCAGCCCTGGCCCGCTCACAGGCACTGGCCCCCGCAGCCCTGACCCGCTCACAGTGACTGGTCCCCGCAGCCCTGACCCCCTGACAGGGACTGGTCCCCGCAGCCCTGACCCGCTCACAGGGACTGGTCCCCGCAGACCTGACCCGCTCACAGGGACTGGTCGCCGCAGCCCTGACCCGCTCATAGGGACTGGTCCCCGCAGCCCTGACCCGTTCACAGGGACTTGTCCCCGCAGCCCTGACCCGCTCACAGGGACTGGTCCCCGCAGCCGTGACCCGCTCACAGGGACTGGTCCCCGCAGCCCAGACCCGCTCACAGGGACTGGTCCCCGCAGCCCTGACCCGCTCACAGGGACTGGCCCCCGCAGCCCTGACCCCCTGACAGCTATTTGCCACCGCAGCCCTCACCCGCTCACAGGGACTGGCCCCCGCAGCCATGACACGATCAGAGGCACTGTGCCCCGCAGCCCTGTCCCGCTGACATGGACTGGCCCCCGCAGCCCTGGCCCGCTCACAGGGACTGGCCCCCGCAGCCCTGGCCCGCTCACAGGGACTAGCCCCCGCAGCCCTGGCCCGCTCACTGGGACTGGCCCCCGCAGCCCTGGCCCCCTCACAGGGACTGGCCCCCGCAGCCCTGGCCCGCTCACAGGAACTGGCCCCCGCAGCCCTGGCCCGCTCACAGGGACTGGCCCCCGCAGCCCTCGCCCGCTCACAGGAACTGGCCCCCGCAGCCCTGGCCCGCTCACAGGGACTGGCCCCCGCAGCACTGGCCCGCTCACAGGGACTGGCCCCCGCAGCCCTGGCCCGCTCACAGTGGGTGGCCCCTGCAGACCTGGCCCGCTCACAGGGACTGGCCCCCGCAGCCATGACCCGATCACAGGGACTGGCCCCCGCAGCCATGACCCGATCACAGGGACTGGCCCCCGCAGCCCTGACCCGCTCACAGGGACTGGCCCCCGCAGCCCTGACCCGCTCACAGGGACTGGTCCCCGCAGCCCTGACCCGCTCACAGCGACAGGTCCCCGCAGCCCTGTCCCGCTCACAGGGACTGGTCCCCGCAGCCCTGACCCGCTCACAGGGACTGGTCCCCGCAGCACTGACCCGCTCACAGGGACTGATCCCCGCAGCCCTGACCCGCTCACAGGGACTGGCCCCGCAGCCCTGACCCCCTGACAGCTATTTGCCACCGCAGCCCTCACCGGCTCACAGGTACTGGCCCCCGCAGCCATGACACGATCACAGACACTGTGCCCCGCAGCCCTGTTCCGCTGACATGGACTGGCCCCCGCAGCCCTGGCCCGCTCACAGGGACTTGCCCCCGCAGCCCAGGCCCGATCACAGGTACGAGCCCCTGCAGCCCTGGCCCGCTCACAGGGAATGGCCCCCGCAGCCCTGGCCCGCTCACAGGGACTGGCCCCCGCAGCCCTGGCCCGCTCACAGGAACTGGCCCCCGCAGCCCTGGCCCGCTCACAGGGACTGGCCCCCGCAGCACTGGCCCGCTCACAGGGACTGGCCCCCGCAGCCCTGGCCCGCTCACAGGGGGTGGCCCCCGCAGACCTGGCCCGCTGACAGGGACTGGCCTTCGCAGCCATGACCCGATCACAGGGACTTGCCCCCGCAGCCCTGACCCGCTCACAGGGACTGACCCCCGCAGCCCTGACCCGCTCACAGGGACTGGCCCCCGCAGCCCTGACCCGCTCACAGGGACTGGTCCCCGCAGCCCTGACCCTCTGACAGGGACTGGTCCCCGCAGCCCTGACCCGCTCACAGCGACAGGTCCCCGCAGCCCTGTCCCGCTCACAGGGACTGGTCCCCGCAGCCCTGACTGGCTCACAGGGACTGGTCTCCGCAGCCCTGACCGGCTCACAGGGACTGGTCCCCGCAGCCCTGACCCGCTCACAGGGACTGGCCCTGGCAGCCCTGACCCGCTCACACGGACTGGCCCCCGCAGCCCTGACCCGCTCACAGGGACTGGTCCCCGCAGCCCTGGCCCGCTCACAGGGACTGGCCCCCGCAGCCATGACCCGATCACAGGGACTGGCCCCCGCAGCCATGACCCGATCACAGGGACTGGCCCCCGCAGCCCTGACCCGCTCACAGGGACTGGCCCCCGCAGCCCTGACCCGCTCACAGGGACTGGCCCCCGCAGCCCTGACCCGCTCACAGGGACTGGTCCCCGCAGCCCTGACCCGCTCACAGCGACAGGTCCCCGCAGCCCTGTCCCGCTCACAGGGACTGGTCCCCGCAGCCCTGACCCGCTCACAGGGACTGGTCCCCGCAGCACTGACCCGCTCACAGGGACTGATCCCCGCAGCCCTGACCCGCTCACAGGGACTGGCCCCGCAGCCCTGACCCCCTGACAGCTATTTGCCACCGCAGCCCTCACCGGCTCACAGGTACTGGCCCCCGCAGCCATGACACGATCACAGACACTGTGCCCCGCAGCCCTGTTCCACTGACATGGACTGGCCCCCGCAGCCCTGGCCCGCTCACAGGGACTTGCCCCCGCAGCCCAGGCCCGATCACAGGTACGAGCCCCTGCAGCCCTGGCCCGCTCACAGGGAATGGCCCCCGCAGCCCTGGCCCGCTCACAGGGACTGGCCCCCGCAGCCCTGGCCCGCTCACAGGAACTGGCCCCCGCAGCCCTGGCCCGCTCACAGGGACTGGCCCCCGCAGCACTGGCCCGCTCACAGGGACTGGCCCCCGCAGCCCTGGCCCGCTCACAGGGGGTGGCCCCCGCAGACCTGGCCCGCTGACAGGGACTGGCCTTCGCAGCCATGACCCGATCACAGGGACTTGCCCCCGCAGCCCTGACCCGCTCACAGGGACTGACCCCCGCAGCCCTGACCCGCTCACAGGGACTGGCCCCCGCAGCCCTGACCCGCTCACAGGGACTGGTCCCCGCAGCCCTGACCCTCTGACAGGGACTGGTCCCCGCAGCCCTGACCCGCTCACAGCGACAGGTCCCCGCAGCCCTGTCCCGCTCACAGGGACTGGTCCCCGCAGCCCTGACCGGCTCACAGGGACTGGTCTCCGCAGCCCTGACCGGCTCACAGGGACTGGTCCCCGCAGCCCTGACCCGCTCACAGGGACTGGCCCTGGCAGCCCTGACCCGCTCACACGGACTGGCCCCCGCAGCCCTGACCCGCTCACAGGGACTGGTCCCCGCAGCCCTGGCCCGCTCACAGGGACTGGCCCCCGCAGCCCTGGCCCGCTCACAGGGACTGGCCCCCGCAGCCCTGGCCCGCTCACAGGGACTGGCCCCCGCAGCCCTGGCCCGCTCACAGGGACTGGCCCCCGCAGCCGTGGCCCGCTCACAGGGACTGGCCCCCGCAGCCCTGGCCCTCTCACAGTGACTGGCCCCCGCAGCCCTGGCCCGCTCACAGGGACTGGCCCCCGCAGCCCTGGCCCGCTCACAGGGACTGGCCCCCGCAGCCCTGGCCCGCTCACAGGGACTGGCCCCCGCAGCCCTGGCCCGCTCACAGGGACTAGCCCCCGCAGCCCTGGCCCGCTCACAGGGACTGGCCCCCGCAGCCCTGACCCGCTCACAGGGACTGGTCCCCGCAGCCCTGACCCTCTGACAGGGACAGGTCCCCGCAGCCCTGTCCCGCTCACAGGGACTGGTCCCCGCAGCCCTGACTGGCTCACAGGGACTGGTCCCCGCAGCCCTGACCGGCTCACAGGGACTGGTCCCCGCAGCCCTGACCGGCTCACAGGGACTGGTCCCCGCAGCCCAGACCCGCTCACAGGGACTGGTCCCCGCAGCTCTGACCCCCTGACAGCTATTTGCCACCGCAGCCCTGACCCGCTAACAGGGACTGTCCCCCGCCGCCCTGACCCGCTCACAGGGACTTGTCCCCGCAGCCCTGACCGGCTCACAGTGACTGGTCCCCGCCGCCCTGACCCGCTCACAGTGACTGGTCCCCGCCGCCCTGACCCGCTCACAGGGACTGGTCCCCGCAGCCCTGACCCCCTGACAGGGACTGGTCACCGCAGCCCTGTCCCGCTCACAGGGACTGGTCCCCGCAGCCTTGACCGGCTCACAGGGACTGGCCCCCGCAGCCCTGACCGGCTCACAGGGACTGGTCCCCCCAGCCCTGACCGGCTCACAGGGACTGATCCCCGCAGCCCTGACCCGCTCACAGGGACTGGTCCCCGCAGCCCTGACCCCCTGACAGCTATTTGCGACCGCAGCCCTCACCCCCTCACAGGGACTGGCCCCCGCAGCCATGACACGATCACAGGCACTGTCCCCCGCAGCCCTGTCCCGCTGACATGGACTGGCCCCCGCAGCCCTGTCCCGCTCACAGGGACTTTCCCCCGCAGCCCTGACCCGCTCACAGGGACTGTCCCCCCCAGCCCAGACCCGCTCACAGGGACTGTCCCCCGCAGCCCAGACCCGCTCACAGGGACTGTCCCCCGCAGCCCTGACCCGCTCACAGGGATAGTCCCCCGCAGCCCTGACCCGCTCACAGGGACTGTCCCCCGCAGCCCTGACCCGCTCACAGGGACTGTCCCCCGCAGCCCTGACCTGCTCACAGGGACTGGCCCCCGCAGCCCTGACCCGCTCACAGGCACTGGCCCCCGCAGCCCTGGCCCGCGCACAGGCACTGGCCCCCACAGGCCTGGCCCGCTCACAGGCACTGGCCCCCGCAGCCCTGACCCGCTCACAGGCACTGGCCCCCGCAGCCCTGACCAGCTCACAGGGACTGGCCCCCGCAGCCATGACCCGATCACAGGGACTGGCCCCCGCAGCCCTGACCCGCTCACAGGGACTGGCCCCCGCAGCCCTGACCCTCTGACATGGACTGGTCCCCGCAGCCCTGACCCTCTGACAGGGACTGGTCCCCGCAGCCATGACCCGCTCACAGCGACAGGTCGCCGCAGCCCTGTCCCGCTCACAGGGACTGGTCCCCGCGGCCCTGACTGGCTCACAGGGACTGGTTCCCGCAGCCCTGACCGGCTCACAGGGACTATTCCCCGCAGCCCTGACTGGCTCACAGGGACAGGTCCCCGCAGCCCTGACCCGCTCACAGGGACTGGTCCCCGCAGCCCTGACCCGCTCACAGGCACTGGCCCCCGCAGCCCTGACCCGCTCACAGGGACTGGCCCCCGCAGCCCTGACCCACTCACTGGGACTGGTCACCGCAGCCCTGACCCCCTGACAGGGACTGGACCCCGCAGCCCTGACCCGCTCACAGGGACTGGTCCCCGCAGCCCTGACCCGCTCACAGGGACTGGTCCCCGCAGCCCTGACCCGCTCACAGGGTCTGGGCCCCGCAGCCCTGAACCGCTCACAGGGACTGGTCCCCGCAGCACTGACCCGCTCACAGGGACTGGTCCCCGCAGCCCTGACCCGCTCACAGGGACTGGCCCACGCAGCCCTGACCCCCTGACAGCTATTTGCCACCGCAGCCCTCACCCGCTCACAGGGACTGGCCCCTGCAGCCATGACACGATCACAGGCACTGTCCCCCGCAGCCCTGTCCCGCTTACATGGACTGGCCCCCGCAGCCCGGACCCTCTGACAGCTATTTCCCACCGCAGCCCTGACCCGCTAACAGGGACTGTCCCCCGCATCCCTGACCCGCTCACAGCGACTGGCCCCCGCAGCCATGACCCGCTCACAGGGACTGGCCCCCGCAGCCTGACCCGCTCACAGGGACTGGTCTCCGCAGCCCTGACCCCCTGACAGGGACTGGTCCCCGCAGCCCTGACCCGCTCACAGGGACTGGTCCCCGCAGCCCTGACCCGCTCACAGGGACTTGTCCCCGCAGCCCTGACCCGCTCACAGGGACTGGCCCCCGCAGCCCTGACCCGCTCACAGGGACTGGCCCCCGCAGCCCTGACCCGCTCACAGGGACTGGTCCCCGCAGCCCTGACCCCCTGACAGCTATTTGCCACCGCAGCCCTCACCCGCTCACAGGGACTGGCCCCCGCAGCCATGACACGATCACAGACACTGTGCCCCGCAGCCCTGTCCAGCTGACATGGACTGGCCCGCGCAGCCCTGCCCGCTCACAGGGACTGGCCCCCGCAGCCCTGGCCCGCTCACAGGGACTGGCCCCCGCAGCCCTGGCCCGCTCACAGGGACTGGCCCCCGCAGCCCTGGCCCGCTCACAGGGACTGGCCCCCGCAGCCCTGAACCGCTCACAGGGACTGGTCCCCGCAGCACTGACCCGCTCACAGGGACTGGTCCCCGCAGCCCTGACCCGCTCACAGGGACTGGCCCACGCAGCCCTGACCCCCTGACAGCTATTTGCCACCGCAGCCCTCACCCGCTCACAGGGACTGGCCCCTGCAGCCATGACACGATCACAGGCACTGTCCCCCGCAGCCCTGTCCCGCTGACATGGACTGGCCCCCGCAGCCCTGACCCTCTTACAGCTATTTCCCACCGCAGCCCTGACCCGCTAACAGGGACTGTCCCACGCAGCCCTGACCCGCTCACAGCGACTGGCCCCCACAGCCATGACCCGCTCACAGGGACTGGCCCCCGCAGCCCTGACCCGCTCACAGGGACTGGTCTCCGCAGCCCTGACCCCCTGACAGGGACTGGTCCCCGCAGCCCTGACCCGCTCACAGGGACTGGTCCCCGCAGCCCTGATCCGCTCACAGGGACTTGTCCCCGCAGCCCTGACCCGCTCACAGGGACTGGCCCCCGCAGCCCTGACCCGCTCACAGGGACTGGCCCCCGCAGCCCTGACCCGCTCACAGGGACTGGTCCCCGCAGCCCTGACCCCCTGACAGCTATTTGCCACCGCAGCCCTCACCCGCTCACAGGGACTGGCCCCCGCAGCCATGACACGATCACAGACACTGTGCCCCGCAGCCCTGTCCCGCTGTCATGGACTGGCCCGCGCAGCCCTGGCCCGCTTACAGGGACTGGCCCCCGCAGCCATGAACTGATCACAGGGACTGGCCCCCGCAGCCATGACCCGATCACAGGGACTGGCCCCCGAAGCCCTGACCCGCTCACAGGGACTGGCCCTGGCAGCCCTGACCGGCTCACAGGGACTGGCCCCCGCAGCCCTTGCCCTCTCACAGGGACTGGTCCCCGCAGCCCTGGCCCGCTCACAGGGACTGGCCCCCGCAGCCCTGGCCCGCTCACAGGGACTGGCCCCCGCAGCCCTGGCCCGCTCACAGGGACTGGCCCCCGCAGCCCTGGCCCGCTCACAGGGACTGGCCCCCGCAGCCCTGGCCCGCTCACAGGGACTGGCCCCCGCAGCCCTGGCCCGCTCACAGGGACTGGCCCCCGCAGCCCTGGCCCGCTCACAGGGACTGGCCCCCGCAGCCCTGGCCCGCTCACAGGGACTGGCCCCCGCAGCCCTGGCCCGCTCACAGGGACTGGCCCCCGCAGCCATGACCCGATCACAGGGACTGTCCCCCGCAGTCCTGACCCGCTCACAGGGACTGGTCCCCGCAGCCCTGACCCTCTGACAGGGACTGGTCCCCGCAGCCCTGACCCGCTCACAGCGAGAGGTCCCCGCAGCCCTGTCCCGCTCACAGGGACTGGTCCCCGCAGCCCTGACTGGCTCACAGGGACTGGTCCCCGCAGCCCTGACCGGCTCACAGGGACTGGTCCCCGCAGCCCTGACCGGCTCACAGGGACTGGTCCCCGCAGCCCTGACCCGCTCACAGGGACTGGTCCCCGCAGCTCTGACCCCCTGACAGCTATTTGCCACCGCAGCCCTGACCCGCTAACAGGGACTGTCCCCCGCCGCCCTGACCCGCTCACAGGGACTTGTCCCCGCAGCCCTGACCGGCTCACAGTGACTGGTCCCCGCCACCGTGACCCGCTCACAGGGACTGGCCCCCACAGCCCTGACCCGCTCCCAGGGACTTGCCCCCGCAGCCCTGACCCGCTCACAGGGACTGGTCCCCGCAGCCCTGACCCCCTGACAGGGACTGGTCACCGCAGCCCTGACCCGCTCACAGGGACTGGTCCCCGCAGCCTTTACCGGCTCACAGGGACTGGCCCCCGCAGCCCTGACCGGCTCACAGGGACTGGTCCCCGCAGCCCTGACCGGCTCACAGGGACTGATCCCCGCAGCCCTGACCCGCTCACAGGGACTGGTCCCCGCAGCCCTGACCCCCTGACAGCTATTTGCGACCGCAGCCCTCACCCCCTCACAGGGACTGGCCCCCGCAGCCATGACACGATCACAGGCACTGTCCCCCGCAGCCCTGTCCCGCTGACATGGACTGGCCCCCGCAGCCCTGTCCCGCTCACAGGGACTTTCCCCCGCAGCCCTGACCCGCTCACAGGGACTGTCCCCCGCAGCCCAGACCCGCTCACAGGGACTGTCCCCCGCAGCCCAGACCCGCTTACAGGGACTGTCCCCCGCAGCCCTGACCCGCTCACAGGGACTGTCCCCCGCGGCCCTGACCCGCTCACAGGGACTGTCCCCCGCGGCCCTGACCCGCTCACAGGGACTGTCCCCCGCAGCCCTGACCCGCTCACAGGGACTGTCCCCCGCAGCCCTGACCTGCTCACAGGCACTGGCCCCCGCAGCCCTGACCCGCTCACAGGCACTGGCCCCCGCAGCCCTGACCAGCTCACAGGGACTGGCCCCCGCAGCCATGACCCGATCACAGGGACTGGCCCCCGCAGCCCTGACCCGCTCACAGGGACTGGCCCCCGCAGCCCTGACCCTCTGACAGGGACTGGTCCCCGCAGCCCTGACCCTCTGACAGGGACTGGTCCCCGCAGCCATGACCCGCTCACAGCGACAGGTCGCCGCAGCCCTGTCCCGCTCACAGGGACTGGTCCCCGCGGCCCTGACTGGCTCACAGGGACTGGTCCCCGCAGCCCTAACCGGCTCACAGGGACTATTCCCCGCAGCCCTGACTGGCTCACAGTGACTGGTCCCCTCCGCCCTGACCCACTCACAGGGACTGGCCCCCACAGCCCTGACCCGCTCCCAGGGACTTGCCCCCGCAGCCCTGACCCGCTCACAGGGACTGGTCCCCGCAGCCCTGACCCGCTCACAGGCACTGGCCCCCGCAGCCCTGACCCGCTCACAGGGACTGGACTCCGCAGCCCTGACCCGCTCACAAGGACTGGCCCCCGCAACCCTGACCCACTCACAGGGACTGGTCACCGCAGCCCTGACCCCCTGACAGGGACTGGTCCCCGCAGCCCTGACCCGCTCACAGGGACTGGTCCCCGCAGCCCTGACCCGCTCACAGGGACTGGTCCCCGCAGCCCTGACCCGCTCACAGGTACTGGGCCCCGCAGCCCTGAACCGCTCACAGGGACTGGTCCCCGCAGCACTGACCCGCTCACAGGGACTGGTCCCCGCAGCCCTGACCCGCTCACAGGGACTGGCCCACGCAGCCCTGACCCCCTGACAGCTATTTGCCACCGCAGCCCTCACCCGCTCACAGGGACTGGCCCCTGCAGCCATGACACGATCACAGGCACTGTCCCCCGCAGCCCTGTCCCGCTGACATGGACTGGCCGCCGCAGCCCTGACCCTCTGACAGCTATTTCCCACCCCAGCCCTGACCCGCTAACAGGGACTGTCCCCCGCAGCCCTGACCCGCTCACAGCGACTGGCCCCCGCAGCCATGACCCGCTCACAGGGACTGGCCCCCGCAGCCCTGACCCGCTCACAGGGACTGGTCTCCGCAGCCCTGACCCCCTGACAGGGACTGGTCCCCGCAGCCCTGACCCGCTCACAGGGACTGGCCCCCGCAGCCCTGACCCCCTGACAGCTATTTGCCACCGCAGCCCTCACCCGCTCACAGGGACTGGTCTCCGCAGCCCTGACCCCCTGACAGGGACTGTCCCCCGCAGCCCTGTCCCGCTGACATGGACTGGCCCCCGCAGCCCTGACCCCCTGACAGCTATTTGCCACCGCAGCCCTCACCCGCTCACAGGGACTGGCCCCCGCAGCCATGACACGATCACAGGCACTGTCACCCGCAGCCCTGTCCCGCTGCCATGGACTGGCCCCCGCAGCCCTGTCCCGCCACTGGGACTGGCCCCCGCAGCCCTGACCCGCTCACAGGGACTTGTCCCCGCAGCCCTGACCCGCTCACAGGGACTGGTCCCTGCAGCCCTGACCCGCTCACAGGGACTGGTCCCCGCAGCCCTGACCCGCTCCCAGGGACTGGCCCCCGCAGCCCTGACCCCCTGACAGCTATTTGCCCCCGCAGCCCTGACCCGCTCACAGGGACTGGTCCCCGCAAGCCCTGACCCCCTGACAGGGACTGGTCCCCGCAGCCCTGACCCGCTCACAGCGACTGGTTCCCGCAGCCCTGACCCGCTCACAGGAACTGATCCCCGCAGCCCTGACCGGCTCACAGGGACTGGTTCCCGCGGCCATGACACGATCACAGGCACTGTCCCCCGCAGCCCTGTCCCGCTGACATGGACTGGCCCCCGCAGCCCTGTCCCGCCACAGGGACTGGCCCCCGCAGCCCTGACCCGATCACAGGGACTGGCCCCCGCAACCCTGACCCTCTGACCGCTATTTGCCACCGCAGCCCTGACCCGCTGACAGGGACTGTCCCCCCCAGCCCTGACCCGCTGACAGGGACTGTCCCCCGCAGCCCTGACCGGCTCACAGGGACTGGCCCCCGCAGCCCTGACCGGCTCACAGGGACTGGTCCCCGCAGCCCTAACCGGCTCACAGGGACTGATCCCCGCAGCCCTGACCCGCCCACAGGGACTGGTCCCCGCAGCCCTGACCCCCTGACAGCTATTTGCGACCGCAGCCCTCACCCCCTCACAGGGACTGGCCCCCGCAGCCATGACACGATCACAGGCACTGTCCCCCGCAGCTCTGTCCCGCTGACATGGACTGGCCCCCGCAGCCCTGTCCCGCTCACAGGGACTTTCCCCCGCAGCCCTGACCCGCTCACAGGGACTGTCCCCCGCAGCCCAGACCCGCTCACAGGGACTGTCCCCCGCAGCCCAGACCCGCTCACAGGGACTGTCCCCCGCAGCCCTGACCCGCTCACAGGGACTGTCCCCCGCAGCCCTGACCCGCTCACAGGGACTGTCCCCCGCAGCGCTGACCCGCTCACAGGGACTGTCCCCCGCAGCCCTGAACCGCTCACAGGGACTGGCCCCCGCAGCCCTGACCCGCTCACAGGCACTGGCCCCCGCAGCCCTGGCCCGCGCACAGGCACTGGCCCCCACAGGCCTGGCCCGCTCACAGGCACTGGCCCCCGCAACCCTGACCCGCTCACAGGCACTGGCCCCCGCAGCCCTGACCAGCTCACAGGGACTGGCCCCCGCAGCCATGACCCGATCACAGGGACTGGCCCCCGCAGCCCTGACCCGCTCACAGGGACTGGCCCCCGCAGCCCTGACCCTCTGACAGGGACTGGTCCCCGCAGCCCTGACCCTCTGAGAGGGACTGGTCCCCGCAGCCATGACCCGCTCACAGCGACAGGGCGCCGCAGCCCTGTCCCGCTCACAGGGACTGGTCCCCGCGGCCCTGACTGGCTCACAGGGACTGGTCCCCGCAGCCCTGACCGGCTCACAGGGACTATTCCCCGCAGCCCTGACTGGCTCACAGGGACAGGTCCCCGCAGCCCTGACCCGCTCACAGGGACTGGTCCCCGCAGCCCTGACCCGCTCACAGGCACTGGCCCCCGCAGCCCTGACCCGCTCACAGGGACTGGCCCCCGCAGCCCTGACCCACTCACAGGGACTGGTCACCGCAGCCCTGACCCCCTGACAGGGACTGGTCCCCGCAGCCCTGACCCGCTCACAGGGACTGGTCCCCGCAGCCCTGACCCGCTCACAGGGACTGGTCCCCGCAGCCCTGACCCGCTCACAGGGACTGGGCCCCGCAGCCCTGAACCGCTCACAGGGTCTGGTCCCCGCAGCACTGACCCGCTCACAGGGACTGGTCCCCGCAGCCCTGACCCGCTCACAGGGACTGTCCCCCGCAGCCCAGACCCGCTCACAGGGACTGTCCCCCGCAGCCCAGACCCGCTCACAGGGACTGTCCCCCGCAGCCCTGACCCGCTCACAGGGACTGTCCCCCGCAGCCCTGACCCGCTCACAGGGACTGTCCCCCGCAGCGCTGACCCGCTCACAGGGACTGTCCCCCGCAGCCCTGAACCGCTCACAGGGACTGGCCCCCGCAGCCCTGACCCGCTCACAGGCACTGGCCCCCGCAGCCCTGGCCCGCGCACAGGCACTGGCCCCCACAGGCCTGGCCCGCTCACAGGCACTGGCCCCCGCAACCCTGACCCGCTCACAGGCACTGGCCCCCGCAGCCCTGACCAGCTCACAGGGACTGGCCCCCGCAGCCATGACCCGATCACAGGGACTGGCCCCCGCAGCCCTGACCCGCTCACAGGGACTGGCCCCCGCAGCCCTGACCCTCTGACAGGGACTGGTCCCCGCAGCCCTGACCCTCTGAGAGGGACTGGTCCCCGCAGCCATGACCCGCTCACAGGGACTGGTCCCCGCGGCCCTGACTGGCTCACAGGGACTGGTCCCCGCAGCCCTGACCGGCTCACAGGGACTATTCCCCGCAGCCCTGACTGGCTCACAGGGACAGGTCCCCGCAGCCCTGACCCGCTCACAGGGACTGGTCCCCGCAGCCCTGACCCGCTCACAGGCACTGGCCCCCGCAGCCCTGACCCGCTCACAGGGACTGGTCACCGCAGCCCTGACCCCCTGACAGGGACTGGTCCCCGCAGCCCTGACCCGCTCACAGGGACTGGTCCCCGCAGCCCTGACCCGCTCACAGGGACTGGTCCCCGCAGCCCTGACCCGCTCACAGGGACTGGGCCCCGCAGCCCTGAACCGCTCACAGGGTCTGGTCCCCGCAGCACTGACCCGCTCACAGGGACTGGTCCCCGCAGCCCTGACCCGCTCACAGGGACTGGCCCACGCAGCCCTGACCCGCTGACAGCTATTTGCCACCGCAGCCCTCACCCGCTCACAGGGACTGGCCCCTGCAGCCATGACACGATCACAGCGACTGGCCCCCGCAGCCATGACCCGCTCACAGGGACTGGCCCCCGCAGCCCTGACCCGCTCACAGGGACTGGTCTCCGCAGCCCTGACCCCCTGACAGGGACTGGTCCCCGCAGCCCTGACCCGCTCACAGGGACTGGTCCCCGCAGCCCTGACCCGCTCACAGGGACTTGTCCCCGCAGCCCTGACCCGCTCACAGGGACTGGCCCCCGCAGCCCTGACCCGCTCACAGGGACTGGTCCCCGCAGCCCTGACCCCCTGACAGCTATTTGCCACCGCAGCCCTCACCCGCTCACAGGGACTGGCCCCCGCAGCCATGACACGATCACAGACACTGTGCCCCGCAGCCCTGTCCCGCTGACATGGACTGGCCCGCGCAGCCCTGCCCGCTCACAGGGACTGGCCCCCGCAGCCCTGGCCCGCTCACAGGGACTGGCCCCCGCAGCCCTGGCCCGCTCACAGGGACTGGCCCCCGCAGCCCTGGCCCGCTCACAGGGACTGGCCCCCGCAGCCCTGGCCCGCTCACAGGGACTGGCCCCCGCAGCCATGAACTGATCACAGGGATTGGCCCCCGCAGCCATGACCCGATCACAGGGACTGTCCCCCGCAGCCCTGACCCGCTCACAGGGACTGGCCCTGGCAGCCCTGACCCGCTCACACGGATTGGCCCCCGCAGCCCTGACCCGCTCACAGGGTCTGGTCCCCGCAGGCCTGGCCCGCTCACAGGGACTGGCCCCCGCAGCCCTGGCCCGCTCACAGGGACTGGCCCCCGCAGCCCTGGCCCGCTCACAGGGACTGTCCCCCGCAGCCCTGGCCCGCTCACAGGGACTGGCCCCCGCAGCCGTGGCCCGCTCACAGGGACTGGCCCCCGCAGCCCTGGCCCGCTCACAGGGACTGGCCCCCGCAGCCCTGGCCCGCTCACAGGGACTGGCCCCCGCAGCCCTGGCCCGCTCACAGGGACTGGCCCCCGCAGCCCTGGCCCGCTCACAGGGACTGGCCCCCGCAGCCCTGGCCCGCTCACAGGGACTGGCCCCCGCAGCCCTGGCTCGCTCACAGGGACTGGCCCCCGCAGCCCTGGCCCGCTCACAGGGACTGGCCCCCGCAGCCCTGGCCCGCTCACAGGGACTGGCCCCCGCAGCCCTGGCCCGCTCACAGGGACTGGCCCCCGCAGCCCTGGCCCGCTCACAGGGACTGGCCCCCGCAGCCCTGGCCCGCTCACAGGGACTGGCCCCCGCAGCCATGACCCGATCACAGGGACTGTCCCCCGCAGTCCTGACCCGCTCACAGGGACTTGTCCCCGCAGCCCTGACCCTCTGACAGGGACTGGTCCCCGCAGCCCTGACCCGCTCACAGGGACAGGTCCACGCAGCCCTGTCCCGCTCACAGGGACTGGTCCCCGCAGCCCTGACTGGCTCACAGGGACTGGTCCCCGCAGCCCTGACCGGCTCACAGGGACTGGTCCCCGCAGCCCTGACCGGCTCACAGGGACTGGTCCCCGCAGCCCTGACCCGCTCACAGGGACTTGTCCCCGCAGCTCTGACCCCCTGACAGCTATTTGCCACCGCAGCCCTGACCCGCTAACAGGGACTGTCCCCCGCCGCCCTGACCCGCTCACAGGGACTTGTCCCCGCAGCTCTGACCGGCTCACAGTGACTGGTCCCCGCTACCCTGACCCGCTCACAGGGACTGGCCCCCACAGCCCTGACCCGCTCCCAGGGACTTGCCCCCGCAGCCCTGACCCGCTCACAGGGACTGGTCCCCGCAGCCCTGACCCCCTGACAGGGACTGGTCACCGCAGCCCTGACCCGCTCACAGGGACTGGTCCCCGCAGCCTTGACCGGCTCACAGGGACTGGCCCCCGCAGCCCTGACCGGCTCACAGGGACTGGTCCCCGCAGCCGTGACCGGCTCACAGGGACTGATCCCCGCAGCCCTGACCCGCTCACAGGGACTGGTCCCCGCAGCCCTGACCCCCTGACAGCTATTTGCGACCGCAGCCCTCACCCCCTCACAGGGACTGGCCCCCGCAGCCATGACACGATCACAGGCACTGTCCCCCGCAGCCCTGACCCGCTGACATGGACTGGCCCCCGCAGCCCTGTCCCGCTCACAGGGACTTTCCCCCGCAGCCCTGACCCGCTCACAGGGACTGTCCCCCGCAGCCCAAACCCGCTCACAGGGACTGTCCCCCGCAGCCCAGACCCGCTTACAGGGACTGTCCCCCGCAGCCCTGACCCACTCACAGGGACTGTCCCCCGCGGCCCTGACCCGCTCACAGGGACTGTCCACCGCAGCCCTGACCCGCTCACAAGGACTGTCCCCCGCAGCCCTGACCCGCTCACAGGGACTGTCCCCCGCAGCCCTGACCTGCTCACAGGCACTGGCCCCCGCAGCCCTGACCCGCTCACAGGCACTGGCCCCCGCAGCCCTGACCAGCTCACAGGGACTGGCCCCCGCAGCCATGACCCGATCACAGGGACTGGCCCCCGCAGCCCTGACCCGCTCACAGGGACTGGCCCCCGCAGCCCTGACCCTCTGACAGGGACTGGTCCCCGCAGCCCTGACCCTCTGATAGGGACTGGTCCCCGCAGCCATGATCCGCTCACAGCTACAGGTTGCCGCAGCCCTGTCCCGCTCACAGGGACTGGTCCCCGCGGCCCTGACTGGCTCACAGGGACTGGTCCCCGCAGCCCTGACCGGCTCACAGGGACTATTCCCCGCAGCCCTGATTGGCTCACAGTGACTGGTCCCCGCCGCCCTGACCCGCTCACAGGGACTGGCCCCCACAGCCCTGACCCGCTCCCAGGGACTTGCCCCCGCAGCCCTGACCCGCTCACAGGGACTGGTCCCCGCAGCCCTGACCCGCTCACAGGCACTGGCCCCCGCAGCCCTGACCCGCTCACAGGGACTGGCCTCCGCAGCCCTGACCCCCTGACAGGGACTGGTCCCCGCAGCCCTGACCCGCTCACAGGGACTGGTCCCCGCAGCCCTGACCCGCTCACAGGGACTGGTCCCCGCAGCCCTGACCCGCTCACAGGGACTGGGCCCCGCAGCCCTGAACCGCTCACAGGGACTGGTCCCCGCAGCCCTGACCCGCTCACAGGGACTGGCCCCCGCAGCCCTGACCCCCTGACAGCTATTCGCCACCGCAGCCCTCACCCGCTCACAGGGACTGGCCCCTGCAGCCATGACACGATCACAGGCACTGTCCCCCGCAGCCCTGTCCCGCTGACATGGACTGGCCCCCGCAGCCCTGACCCCCTGATAGCTATTTGCCACCGCAGCCCTCACCCGCTCACAGGGACTGGCCCCCGCAGCCATGACACGATCACAGGCACTGTCACCCGCAGCCCTGTCCCGCTGGCATGGACTGGCCCCCGCAGCCCTGTCCCGCCACTGGGACTGGCCCCCGCAGCCCTGACCCGCTCACAGGGACTGGTCCCCGCAGCCCTGACCCGCTCACAGGGACTGGTCCCTGCAGCCCTGACCCGCTCACAGGGACTGGTCCCCGCAGCCCTGACCCGCTCCCAGGGACTGGCCCCCGCAGCCCTGACCCCCTGACAGCTATTTGCCCCCGCAGCCCTGACCCGCTCACAGGGACTGGTTCCCGCAGCCCTGACCCGCTCACAGGAACTGATCCCCGCAGCCCTGACCGGCTCACAGGGACTGGTTCCCACGGCCATGACACGATCACAGGCACTGTCCCCCGCAGCCCTGTCCCGCTGACATGGACTGGCCCCCGCAGCCCTGTCCCGCCACAGGGACTGGCCCCCGCAGCCCTGACCCGATTACAGGGACTGGCCCCCGCAACCCTGACCCTCTGACCGCTATTTGCCACCGCAGCCCTGACCCGCTGACAGGGACTGTCCCCCCCAGCCCTGACCCGCTGACAGGGACTGTCCCCCGCAGCCCTGACCGGCTCACAGGGACTGGCCCCCGCAGCCCTGACCGGCTCACAGGGACTGGTCCCCGCAGCCCTGACCGGCTCACAGGGACTGATCCCCGCAGCCCTGACCCGCCCACAGGGACTGGTCCCCGCAGCCCTGACCCCCTGACAGCTATTTGCGACCGCAGCCCTCACCCCCTCACAGGGACTGGCCCCCGCAGCCATGACACGATCACAGGCACTGTCCCCCGCAGCTCTGTCCCGCTGACATGGACTGGCCCCCGCAGCCCTGTCCCGCTCACAGGGACTTTCCCCCGCAGCCCTGACCCGCTCACAGGGACTGTCCCCCGCAGCCCAGACCCGCTCACAGGGACTGTCCCCCGCAGCCCAGACCCGCTCACAGGGACTGTCCCCCGCAGCCCTGACCCGCTCACAGGGACTGTCCCCCGCAGCCCTGACCCGCTCACAGGGACTGTCCCCCGCAGCGCTGACCCGCTCACAGGGACTGTCCCCCGCAGCCCTGAACCGCTCACAGGGACTGGCCCCCGCATCCCTGACCCGCTCACAGGCACTGGCCCCCGAAGCCCTGGCCCGCGCACAGGCACTGGACCCCACAGGCCTGGCCCGCTCACAGGCACTGGCCCCCGCAGCCCTGACCCGCTCACAGGCACTGGCCCCCGCAGCCCTGACCAGCTCACAGGGACTGGCCCCCGCAGCCATGACCCGATCACAGGGACTGGCCCCCGCAGCCCTGACCCTCTGACAGGGACTGGTCCCCGCAGCCCTGACCCTCTGACAGGGACTGGTCCCCGCAGCCATGACCCGCTCACAGCGACAGGGCGCCGCAGCCCTGTCCCGCTCACAGGGACTGGTCCCCGCGGCCCTGACTGGCTCACAGGGACTGGTCCCCGCAGCCCTGACCGGCTCACAGGGACTATTCCCCGCAGCCCTGACTGGCTCACAGGGACAGGTCCCCGCAGCCCTGACCCGCTCACAGGGACTGGTCCCCGCAGCCCTGACCCGCTCACAGGCACTGGCCCCCGCAGCCCTGACCCGCTCACAGGGACTGGCCCCCGCAGCCCTGACCCACTCACAGGGACTGGTCACCGCAGCCCTGACCCCCTGACAGGGACTGGTCCCCGCAGCCCTGACCCGCTCACAGGGACTGGTCCCCGCAGCCCTGACCCGCTCACAGGGACTGGTCCCCGCAGCCCTGAACCGCTCACAGGGTCTGGTCCCCGCAGCACTGACCCGCTCACAGGGACTGGTCCCCGCAGCCCTGACCCGCTCACAGGGACTGGCCCACGCAGCCCTGACCCCCTGACAGCTATTTGCCACCGCAGCCCTCACCCGCTCACAGGGACTGGCCCCTGCAGCCATGACACGATCACAGGCACTGTCCCCCGCAGCCCTGTCCCGCTGACATGGACTGGCCCCCGCAGCCCTGACCCTCTGACAGCTATTTCCCACCGCAGCCCTGACCCGCTAACAGGGACTGTCCCCCGCAGCCCTGACCCGCTCACAGCGACTGGCCCCCGCAGCCATGACCCGCTCACAGGGACTGGCCCCCGCAGCCCTGACCCGCTCACAGGGACTGGTCTCCGCAGCCCTGACCCCCTGACAGGGACTGGTCCCCGCAGCCCTGACCCGCTCACAGGGACTGGACCCGGCAGCCCTGACCCGCTCACAGGGACTTGTCCCCGCAGCCCTGACCCGCTCACAGGGACTGGCCCCCGCAGCCCTGACCCGCTCACAGGGACTGGCCCCCGCAGCCCTGACCCGCTCACAGGGACTGGTCCCCGCAGCCCTGACCCCCTGACAGCTATTTGCCACCGCAGCCCTCACCCGCTCACAGGGACTGGCCCCCGCAGCCATGACACGATCACAGACACTGTGCCCCGCAGCCCTGTCCCGCTGACATGGACTGGCCCGCGCAGACCTGCCCGCTCACAGGGACTGGCCCCCGCAGCCCTGGCCCGCTCACAGGGACTGGCCCCCGCAGCCCTGGCCCGCTCACAGGGACTGGCCCCCGCAGCCCTGGCCCGCTCACAGGGACTGGCCCCCGCAGCCCTGTCCCGCTCACAGGGACTGGCCCCCGCAGCCATGAACTGATCACAGGGATTGGCCCCCGCAGCCATGACCCGATCACAGGGACTGGCCCCCGCAGCCCTGACCCGCTCACAGGGACTGGCCCTGGCAGCCCTGACCCGCTCACACGGATTGGCCCCCACAGCCCTGACCCGCTCACAGGGACTGGTCCCCGCAGGCCTGGCCCGCTCACAGGGACTGGCCCCCGCAGCCCTGGCACGCTCACAGGGACTGGCCCCCGCAGCCCTGGCCCGCTCACAGGGACTGGCCCCCGCAGCCCTGGCCCGCTCACATGGACTGGCCCCCGCAGCCGTGGCCCGCTCACAGGGACTGGCCCCCGCAGCCCTGACCCGCTCACAGGGACTGGCCCCCGCAGCCCTGGCCCGCTCACAGGGACTGGCCCCCGCAGCCCTGGCCCGCTCACAGGGACTGGCCCCCGCAGCCCTGGCCCGCTCACAGGGACTGGCCCCCGCAGCCCTGGCCCGCTCACAGGGACTGGCCCCCGCAGCCCTGGCCCGCTCACAGGGACTGGCCCCCGCAGCCCTGGCCCGCTCACAGGGAATGGCCCCCGCAGCCCTGGCCCGCTCACAGGGACTGGCCCCCGCAGCCCTGGCCCGCTCACAGGGACTGGCCCCCGCAGCCCTGGCCCGCTCACAGGGACTGGCCCCCGCAGACATGAACTAATCACAGGGACTGGCCCCCGCAGCCATGACCCGATCACAGGGACTGGCCCCCGAAGCCCTGACCCGCTCACAGGGACTGGCCCTGGCAGCCCTGACCCGCTCACAGGGACTGGCCCCCGCAGCCCTTACCCTCTCACAGGGACTGGTCCCCGCATCCCTGACCCCCTGACAGGGACTGGTCCCCGCAGCCCTGACCGGCTCACAGGGACTGGTCCCCGCAGCCCTGACCCGCCCACAGGGACTGGTCCCCGCAGCCCTGACCCCCTGACAGCTATTTGCGACCGCAGCCCTCACCCCCTCACAGGGACTGGCCCCCGCAGCCATGACACGATCACAGGCACTGTCCCCCGCAGCTCTGTCCCGCTGACATGGACTGGCCCCCGCAGCCCTGTCCCGCTCACAGGGACTTTCCCCCGCAGCCCTGACCCGCTCACAGGGACTGTCCCCCGCAGCCAAGACCCGCTCACAGGGACTGTCCCCCGCAGCCCAGACCCGCTCACAGGGACTGTCCCCCGCAGCGCTGACCCGCTCACAGGGACTGTCCCCCGCAGCCCTGAACCGCTCACAGGGACTGGCCCCCGCAGCCCTGACCCGCTCACAGGCACTGGCCCCCGCAGCCCTGGCCCGCGCACAGGCACTGGCCCCCACAGGCCTGGCCCGCTCACAGGCACTGGCCCCCGCAGCCCTGACCCGCTCACAGGCACTGGCCCCCGCAGCCCTGACCAGCTCACAGGGACTGGCCCCCGCAGCCATGACCCGATCACAGGGACTGGCCCCCGCAGCGCTGACCCGCTCACAGGGACTGTCCCCCGCAGCCCTGAACCGCTCACAGGGACTGGCCCCCGCAGCCCTGACCCGCTCACAGGCACTGGCCCCCGCAGCCCTGGCCCGCGCACAGGCACTGGCCCCCACAGGCCTGGCCCGCTCACAGGCACTGGCCCCCGCAGCCCTGACCCGCTCACAGGCACTGGCCCCCGCAGCCCTGACCAGCTCACAGGGACTGGCCCCCGCAGCCATGACCCGATCACAGGGACTGGCCCCCGCAGCCCTGACCCGCTCACAGGGACTGGCCCCCGCAGCCCTGACCCTCTGACAGGGACTGGTCCCCGCAGCCCTGACCCTCTGACAGGGACTGGTCCCCGCAGCCATGACCCGCTCACAGCGACAGGGCGCCGCAGCCCTGTCCCGCTCACAGGGACTGGTCCCCGCGGCCCTGATTGTCTCACAGGGACTGGTCCCCGCAGCCCTGACCGGCTCACAGGGACTATTCCCCGCAGCCCTGACTGGCTCACAGGGACAGGTCCCCGCAGCCCTGACCCGCTCACAGGGACTGGTCCCCGCAGCCCTGACCCGCTCACAGGCACTGGCCCCCGCAGCCCTGACCCGCTCACAGGGACTGGCCCCCGCAGCCCTGACCCACTCACAGGGACTGGTCACCGCAGCCCTGACCCCCTGACAGGGACTGGTCCCCGCAGCCCTGACCCGCTCACAGGGACTGGTCCCCGCAGCCCTGACCCGCTCACAGGGACTGGTCCCCGCAGCCCTGACCCGCTCACAGGGACTGGGCCCCGCAGCCCTGAACCGCTCACAGGGTCTGGTCCCCGCAGCACTGACCCGCTCACAGGGACTGGTCCCCGCAGCCCTGACCCGCTCACAGGGACTGGCCCACGCAGCCCTGAACCCCTGACAGCTATTTGCCACCGCAGCCCTCACCCGCTCACAGGGACTGGCCCCTGCAGCCATGACACGATCACAGGCACTGTCCCCCGCAGCCCTGTCCCGCTGACATGGACTGGCCCCCGCAGCCCTGACCCTCTGACAGCTATTTCCCACCGCAGCCCTGACCCGCTAACAGGGACTGTCCCCCGCAGCCCTGACCCGCTCACAGCGACTGGCCCCCGCAGCCATGACCCGCTCACAGGGACTGGCCCCCGCAGCCCTGACTTGCTCACAGGGACTGGTCTCCGCAGCCCTGACCCCCTGACAGGGACTGGTCCCCGCAGCCCTGACCCGCTCACAGGGACTCGTCCCCGCAGCCCTGACCCGCTCACAGGGACTTGTCCCCGCAGACCTGACCCGCTCACAGGGACTGGCCCCCGCAGCCCTGACCCGCTCACAGGGACTGGCCACCGCAGCCCTGACCCGCTCACAGGGACTGGTCCCCGCAGCCCTGACCCCCTGACAGCTATTTGCCACCGCAGCCCTCACCCGCTCACAGGGACTGGCCCCCGCAGCCTTGACACGATCACAGACACTGTGCCCCTCAGCCCTGTCCCGCTGACATGGACTGGCCCGCGCAGCCCTGCCCGCTCACAGGGACTGGCCCCCGCAGCCCTGGCCCGCTCACAGGGACTGGCCCCCGCAGCCCTGGCCCGCTCACAGGGACTGGCCCCCGCAGCCCTGGCCCGCTCACAGGGACTGGCCCCCGCAGCCCTGGCCCGCTCACAGGGACTGGCTCCCGCAGCCATGAACTGATCACAGGGATTGGCCCCCGCAGCCATGACCCGATCACAGGGACTGGCCCCCGCAGCCCTGACCCGCTCACAGGGACTGGCCCTGGCAGCCCTGACCCGCTCACACGGATTGGCCCCCGCAGCCCTGACCCGCTCACAGGGACTGGTCCCCGCAGGCCTGGCCCGCTCACAGGGACTGGCCCCCGCAGCCCTGGCCCGCTCACAGGGAATCGCCCCCGCAGCCCTGGCCCGCTCACAGGGACTGGCCCCCGCAGCCCTGGCCCGCTCACAGGGACTGGCCCCCGCAGCCGTGGCCCGCTCACAGGGACTGGCCCCCGCAGCACTGGCCCGCTCACAGGGACTGGCCCCCGCAGCCCTGGCCCGCTCACAGGGACCGGCCCCCGCAGCCCTGGCCCGCTCACAGGGACCGGCCCGCGCAGCCCTGGCCCGCTCACAGGGACCGGCCCCCGCAGCCCTGGCCCGCTCACAGGGACCGGCCCCCGCAGCCCTGGCCCGCTCACAGGGACCGGCCCCCGCAGCCCTGGCCCGCTCACAGGGACCGGCCCCCGCAGCCCTGGCCCGCTCACAGGGACCGGCCCCCGCAGCCCTGGCCCGCTCACAGGGACTGGCCCCCGCAGCCCTGGCCCGCTCACAGGGACTGGCCCCCGCAGCCCTGGCCCGCTCACAGGGACTGGCCCCCCCAGCCATGAACTGATCACAGGGACTGGCCCCCGCAGCCATGACCCGATCACAGGGACTGGCCCCCGAAGCCCTGACCCGCTCACAGGGACTGGCCCTGGCAGCCCTGACCCGCTCACAGGGACTGGCCCCCGCAGCCCTTACCCTCTCACAGGGACTGGCCCCCGCAGCCCTGGCCCGCTCACAGGGACTGGCCCCCGCAGCCATGAACTGATCACAGGGACTGGCCCCCGCAGCCATGACCCGATCACAGGGACTGGCCCCCGAAGCCCTGACCCGCTCACAGAGACTGGCCCTGGCAGCCCTGACCCGCTCACAGGGACTGGCCCCCGCAGCCCTTACCCTCTCACAGGGACTGGTCCCCGCAGCCCTGGCCCGCTCACAGGGACTGGCCCCCGCAGCCCTGGCCCGCTCACAGGGACTGGCCCCCGCAGCCCTGGCCCGCTCACAGGGACTGGCCCTGGCAGCCCTGACCCGCTCACACGGATTGGCCCCCGCAGCCCTGACCCGCTCACAGGGACTGGTCCCTGCAGGCCTGGCCCGCTCACAGGGACTGGCCCCCGCAGCCCTGGCCCGCTCACAGGGAATCGCCCCCGCAGCCCTGGCCCGCTCACAGGGACTGGCCCCCGCAGCCCTGGCCCGCTCACAGGGACTGGCCCCCCCAGCCATGAACTGATCACAGGGACTGGCCCCCGCAGCCATGACCCGATCACAGGGACTGGCACCCGATGCCCTGACCCGCTCACAGGGACTGGCCCTGGCAGCCCTGACCCGCTCACAGGGACTGGCCCCCGCAGCCCTTACCCTCTCACAGGGACTGGCCCCCGCAGCCCTGGCCCGCTCACAGGGACTGGCCCCCGCAGCCATGAACTGATCACAGGGACTGGCCCCCGCAGCCATGACCCGATCACAGGGACTGGCCCCCGAAGCCCTGACCCGCTCACAGAGACTGGCCCTGGCAGCCCTGACTCGCTCACAGGGACTGGCCCCCGCAGCCCTTACCCTCTCACAGGGACTGGTCCCCGCAGCCCTGGCCCGCTCACAGGGACTGGCCCCCGCAGCCCTGGCCCGCTCACAGGGACTGGCCCCCGCAGCCCTGGCCCGCTCACAGGGACTGGCCCCCGCAGCCCTGGCCCGCTCACAGGGACTGGCCCCCGCAGCCCTGGCCCGCTCACAGGGACTGGCCCCCGCAGCCCTGGCCCGCTCACAGGGACTGGCCCCCGCAGCCCTGGCCCGCTCACAGGGACTGGCCCCCGCAGCCCTGGCCCGCTCACAGGGACTGGCCCCCGCAGCAATGACCCGATCACAGGGACTGTCCCCCGCAGCCCTGACCCGCTCACAGGGACTGGTCCCCGCAGCCCTGACCCTCTGACAGGGACTGGTCCCCGCAGCCCTGACCCGCTCACAGCGACAGGTCCCCGCAGCCCTGTCCCGCTCACAGGGACTGGTCCCCGCAGCCCTGACTGGCTCACAGGGACTGGTCCCCGCAGCCCTGACCGGCTCACAGTGACTGGTCCCCGCCGCCCTGACCCGCTCACAGGTACTGGCCCCCGCAGCCCTGACCCGCTCCCAGGGACTTGCCCCCGCAGCCCTGACCCGCTCACAGGGACTGGCCCTGGCAGCCCTGACCCGCTCACAGGGACTGGCCCCCGCAGCCCTTACCCTCTCACAGGGACTGGTCCCCGCATCCCTGACCCCCTGACAGGGACTGGTCCCCGCAGCCCTGACCGGCTCACAGGGACTGATCCCCGCAGCCCTGACCCGCCCACAGGGACTGGTCCCCGCAGCCCTGACCCCCTGACAGCTATTTGCGACCGCAGCCCTCACCCCCTCACAGGGACTGGCCCCCGCAGCCATGACACGATCACAGGCACTGTCCCCCGCAGCTCTGTCCCGCTGACATGGACTGGCCCCCGCAGCCCTGTCCCGCTCACAGGGACTTTCCCCCGCAGCCCTGACCCGCTCACAGGGACTGTCCCCCGCAGCCCAGACCCGCTCACAGGGACTGTCCCCCGCAGCCCAGACCCGCTCACAGGGACTGTCCCCCGCAGCCCTGACCCGCTCACAGGGACTGTCCCCCGCAGCCCTGACCCGCTCACAGGGACTGTCCCCCGCAGCGCTGACCCGCTCACAGGGACTGTCCCCCGCAGCCCTGAACCGCTCACAGGGACTGGCCCCCGCAGCCCTGACCCGCTCACAGGCACTGGCCCCCGCAGCCCTGGCCCGCGCACAGGCACTGGCCCCCACAGGCCTGGCCCGCTCACAGGCACTGGCCCCCGCAGCCCTGACCCGCTCACAGGCACTGGCCCCCGCAGCCCTGACCAGCTCACAGGGACTGGCCCCCGCAGCCATGACCCGATCACAGGGACTGGCCCCCGCAGCCCTGACCCGCTCACAGGGACTGGCCCCCGCAGCCCTGACCATCTGACAGGGACTGGTCCCCGCAGCCCTGACCCTCTGACAGGGACTGGTCCCCGCAGCCATGACCCGCTCACAGCGACACGGCGCCGCAGCCCTGTCCCGCTCACAGGGACTGGTCCCCGCGGCCCTGACTGGCTCACAGGGACTGGTCCCCGCAGCCCTGACCGGCTCACAGGGACTATTCCCCGCAGCCCTGACTGGCTCACAGGGACAGGTCCCCGCAGCCCTGACCCGCTCACAGGGACTGGTCCCCGCAGCCCTGACCCGCTCACAGGCACTGGCCCCCGCAGCCCTGACCCGCTCACAGGGACTGGCCCCCGCAGCCCTGACCCACTCACAGGGACTGGTCACCGCAGCCCTGACCCCCTGACAGGGACTGGTCCCCGCAGCCCTGACCCGCTCACAGGGACTGGTCCCCGCAGCCCTGACCCGCTCACAGGGACTGGTCCCCGCAGCCCTGACCCGCTCACAGGGACTGGGCCCCGCAGCCCTGAACCGCTCACAGGGTCTGGTCCCCGCAGCACTGACCCGCTCACAGGGACTGGTCCCCGCAGCCCTGACCCGCTCACAGGGACTGGCCCACGCAGCCCTGACCCCCTGACAGCTATTTGCCACCGCAGCCCTCACCCGCTCACAGGGACTGGCCCCTGCAGCCATGACACGATCACAGGCACTGTCCCCCGCAGCCCTGTCCCGCTGACATGGACTGGCCCCCGCAGCCCTGACCCTCTGACAGCTATTTCCCACCGCAGCCCTGACCCGCTAACAGGGACTGTCCCCCGCAGCCCTGACCCGCTCACAGCGACTGGCCCCCGCAGCCATGACCCGCTCACAGGGACTGGCCCCCGCAGCCCTGACCCGCTCACAGGGACTGGTCTCCGCAGCCCTGACCCCCAGACAGGGACTGGTCCCCGCAGCCCTGACCCGCTCACAGGGACTCGTCCCCGCAGCCCTGACCCGCTCACAGGGACTTGTCCCCGCAGCCCTGACCCGCTCACAGGGACTGGCCCCCGCAGCCCTGACCTGCTCACAGGGACTGGCCCCCGCAGCCCTGACCCGCTCACAGGGACTGGTCCCCGCAGCCCTGACCCCCTGACAGCTATTTGCCACCGCAGCCCTCACCCGCTCACAGGGACTGGCCCCCGCAGCCCTGGCCCGCTCACAGGGACTGGCCCCCGCAGCCCTGGCCCGCTCACAGGGACTGGCCCCCGCAGCCCTGGCCCGCTCACAGGGACTGGCTCCCGCAGCCATGAACTGATCACAGGGATTGGCCCCCGCAGCCATGACCCGATCACAGGGACTGGCCCCCGCAGCCCTGACCCGCTCACAGGGACTGGCCCTGGCAGCCCTGACCCGCTCACACGGATTGGCCCCCGCAGCCCTGACCCGCTCACAGGGACTGGTCCCCGCAGGCCTGGCCCGCTCACAGGGACTGGCCCCCGCAGCCCTGGCCCGCTCACAGGGAATCGCCCCCGCAGCCCTGGCCCGCTCACAGGGACTGGCCCCCGCAGCCCTGGCCCGCTCACAGGGACTGGCCCCCGCAGCCGTGGCCCGCTCACAGGGACTGGCCCCCGCAGCCCTGGCCCGCTCACAGGGACTGGCCCCCGCAGCCCTGGCCCGCTCACAGGGACCGGCCCCCGCAGCCATGGCCCGCTCACAGGGACCGGCCCGCGCAGCCCTGGCCCGCTCACAGGGACCGGCCCCCGCAGCCCTGGCCCGCTCACAGGGACCGGCCCCCGCAGCCCTGGCCCGCTCACAGGGACCGGCCCCCGCAGCCCTGGCCCGCTCACAGGGACCGGCCCCCGCAGCCCTGGCCCGCTCACAGGGACCGGCCCCCGCAGCCCTGGCCCGCTCACAGGGACTGGCCCCCGCAGCCCTGGCCCGCTCACAGGGACTGGCCCCCGCAGCCCTGGCCCGCTCACAGGGACTGGCCCCCGCAGCCATGAACTGATCACAGGGACTGGCCCCCGCAGCCATGACCCGATCACAGGGACTGGCCCCCGAAGCCCTGACCCGCTCACAGGGACTGGCCCTGGCAGCCCTGACCCGCTCACAGGGACTGGCCCCCGCAGCCCTTACCCTCTCACAGGGACTGGCCCCCGCAGCCCTGGCCCGCTCACAGGGACTGGCCCCCGCAGCCATGAACTGATCACAGGGACTGGCCCCCGCAGCCATGACCCGATCACAGGGACTGGCCCCCGAAGCCCTGACCCGCTCACAGGGACTGGCCCTGGCAGCCCTGACCCGCTCACAGGGACTGGCCCCCGCAGCCCTTACCCTCTCACAGGGACTGGTCCCCGCAGCCCTGGCCCGCTCACAGGGACTGGCCCCCGCAGCCCTGGCCCGCTCACAGGGACTGGCCCCCGCAGCCCTGGCCCGCTCACAGGGACTGGCCCCCGCAGCCCTGGCCCGCTCACAGGGACTGGCCCCCGCAGCCCTGGCCCGCTCACAGGGACTGGCCCCCGCAGCCCTGGCCCGCTCACAGGGACTGGCCCCCGCAGCCCTGGCCCGCTCACAGGGACTGGCCCCCGCAGCCCTGGCCCGCTCACAGGGACTGGCCCCCGCAGCAATGACCCGATCACAGGGACTGTCCCCCGCAGCCCTGACCCGCTCACAGGGACTGGTCCCCGCAGCCCTGACCCTCTGACAGGGACTGGTCCCTGCAGCCCTGACCCGCTCACAGCGACAGGTCCCCGCAGCCCTGTCCCGCTCACAGGGACTGGTCCCCGCAGCCCTGACTGGCTCACAGGGACTGGTCCCCGCAGCCCTGGCCGGCTCACAGGGACTGGTCCCCGCAGCCCTGACCGGCTCACAGGGACTGGTCCCCGCATCCCTGACCCGCTCACAGGGACTGGTCCCCTCAGCTCTGACCCCCTGACAGCTATTTGCCACCGCAGCCCTGACCCGCTAACAGGGACTGTCCCCCGCCGCCCTGACCCGCTCACAGGGACTTGTCCCCGCAGCCCTGACCGGCTCACAGTGACTGGTCCCCGCCGCCCTGACCCGCTCACAGGGACTGGCCCCCGCAGCCCTGACCCGCTCCCAGGGACTTGCCCCCGCAGCCCTGACCCGCTCACAGGGACTGGTCCCTGCAGCCCTGACCCCCTGACAGGGACTGGTCACCGCAGCCCTGACCCGCTCACAGGGACTGGTCCCCGCAGCCTTCACCGGCTCACAGGTACTGGCCCCCGCAGCCCTGACCGGCTCACAGGGACTGGTCCCCGCAGCCCTGACCGGCTCACAGGGACTGATCCCCGCAGCCCTGACCCGCTCACAGGGACTGGTCCCCGCAGCCCTGACCCCCTGACAGCTATTTGCGACCGCAGCCCTCACCCCCTCACAGGGACTGGCCCCCGCAGCCATGACACGATCACAGGCACTGTCCCCCGCAGCCCTGTCCCGCTGACATGGACTGGCCCCCGCAGCCCTGTCCCGCTCACAGGGACTGGCCCCCGCAGCCCTGGCCCGCTCACAGGGACTGGCCCCCGCAGCAATGACCCGATCACAGGGACTGTCCCCCGCAGCCCTGACCCGCTCACAGGGACTGGTCCCCGCAGCCCTGACCCTCTGACAGGGACTGGTCCCCGCAGCCCTGACCCGCTCACAGCGACAGGTCCCCGCAGCCCTGTCCCGCTCACAGGGACTGGTCCCCGCAGCCCTGACTGGCTCACAGGGACTGGTCCCCGCAGCCCTGACCGGCTCACAGTGACTGGTCCCCGCCGCCCTGACCCGCTCACAGGTACTGGCCCCCGCAGCCCTGGCCCGCTCACAGGGACTGGCCCCCGCAGCCATGAACTGATCACAGGGACTGGCCCCCGCAGCCATGACCCGATCACAGGGACTGGCCCCCGAAGCCCTGACCCGCTCACAGAGACTGGCCCTGGCAGCCCTGACCCGCTCACAGGGACTGGCCCCCGCAGCCCTTACCCTCTCACAGGGACTGGTCCCCGCAGCCCTGGCCCGCTCACAGGGACTGGCCCCCGCAGCCCTGGCCCGCTCACAGGGACTGGCCCCCGCAGCCCTGGCCCGCTCACAGGGACTGGCCCCCGCAGCCCTGGCCCGCTCACAGGGACTGGCCCCCGCAGCCCTGGCCCGCTCACAGGGACTGGCCCCCGCAGCCCTGGCCCGCTCACAGGGACTGGCCCCCGCAGCCCTGGCCCGCTCACAGGGACTGGCCCCCGCAGCCCTGGCCCGCTCACAGGGACTGGCCCCCGCAGCAATGACCCGATCACAGGGACTGTCCCCCGCAGCCCTGACCCGCTCACAGGGACTGGTCCCCGCAGCCCTGACCCTCTGACAGGGACTGGTCCCCGCAGCCCTGACCCGCTCACAGCGACAGGTCCCCGCAGCCCTGTCCCGCTCACAGGGACTGGTCCCCGCAGCCCTGACTGGCTCACAGGGACTGGTCCCCGCAGCCCTGACCGGCTCACAGTGACTGGTCCCCGCCGCCCTGACCCGCTCACAGGTACTGGCCCCCGCAGCCCTGACCCGCTCCCAGGGACTTGCCCCCGCAGCCCTGACCCGCTCACAGGGACTGGCCCTGGCAGCCCTGACCCGCTCACAGGGACTGGCCCCCGCAGCCCTTACCCTCTCACAGGGACTGGTCCCCGCATCCCTGACCCCCTGACAGGGACTGGTCCCCGCAGCCCTGACCGGCTCACAGGGACTGATCCCCGCAGCCCTGACCCGCCCACAGGGACTGGTCCCCGCAGCCCTGACCCCCTGACAGCTATTTGCGACCGCAGCCCTCACCCCCTCACAGGGACTGGCCCCCGCAGCCATGACACGATCACAGGCACTGTCCCCCGCAGCTCTGTCCCGCTGACATGGACTGGCCCCCGCAGCCCTGTCCCGCTCACAGGGACTTTCCCCCGCAGCCCTGACCCGCTCACAGGGACTGTCCCCCGCAGCCCAGACCCGCTCACAGGGACTGTCCCCCGCAGCCCAGACCCGCTCACAGGGACTGTCCCCCGCAGCCCTGACCCGCTCACAGGGACTGTCCCCCGCAGCCCTGACCCGCTCACAGGGACTGTCCCCCGCAGCGCTGACCCGCTCACAGGGACTGTCCCCCGCAGCCCTGAACCGCTCACAGGGACTGGCCCCCGCAGCCCTGACCCGCTCACAGGCACTGGCCCCCGCAGCCCTGGCCCGCGCACAGGCACTGGCCCCCACAGGCCTGGCCCGCTCACAGGCACTGGCCCCCGCAGCCCTGACCCGCTCACAGGCACTGGCCCCCGCAGCCCTGACCAGCTCACAGGGACTGGCCCCCGCAGCCATGACCCGATCACAGGGACTGGCCCCCGCAGCCCTGACCCGCTCACAGGGACTGGCCCCCGCAGCCCTGACCATCTGACAGGGACTGGTCCCCGCAGCCCTGACCCTCTGACAGGGACTGGTCCCCGCAGCCATGACCCGCTCACAGCGACAGGGCGCCGCAGCCCTGTCCCGCTCACAGGGACTGGTCCCCGCGGCCCTGACTGGCTCACAGGGACTGGTCCCCGCAGCCCTGACCGGCTCACAGGGACTATTCCCCGCAGCCCTGACTGGCTCACAGGGACAGGTCCCCGCAGCCCTGACCCGCTCACAGGGACTGGTCCCCGCAGCCCTGACCCGCTCACAGGCACTGGCCCCCGCAGCCCTGACCCGCTCACAGGGACTGGCCCCCGCAGCCCTGACCCACTCACAGGGACTGGTCACCGCAGCCCTGACCCCCTGACAGGGACTGGTCCCCGCAGCCCTGACCCGCTCACAGGGACTGGTCCCCGCAGCCCTGACCCGCTCACAGGGACTGGTCCCCGCAGCCCTGACCCGCTCACAGGGACTGGGCCCCGCAGCCCTGAACCGCTCACAGGGTCTGGTCCCCGCAGCACTGACCCGCTCACAGGGACTGGTCCCCGCAGCCCTGACCCGCTCACAGGGACTGGCCCACGCAGCCCTGACCCCCTGACAGCTATTTGCCACCGCAGCCCTCACCCGCTCACAGGGACTGGCCCCTGCAGCCATGACACGATCACAGGCACTGTCCCCCGCAGCCCTGTCCCGCTGACATGGACTGGCCCCCGCAGCCCTGACCCTCTGACAGCTATTTCCCACCGCAGCCCTGACCCGCTAACAGGGACTGTCCCCCGCAGCCCTGACCCGCTCACAGCGACTGGCCCCCGCAGCCATGACCCGCTCACAGGGACTGGCCCCCGCAGCCCTGACCCGCTCACAGGGACTGGTCTCCGCAGCCCTGACCCCCAGACAGGGACTGGTCCCCGCAGCCCTGACCCGCTCACAGGGACTCGTCCCCGCAGCCCTGACCCGCTCACAGGGACTTGTCCCCGCAGCCCTGACCCGCTCACAGGGACTGGCCCCCGCAGCCCTGACCTGCTCACAGGGACTGGCCCCCGCAGCCCTGACCCGCTCACAGGGACTGGTCCCCGCAGCCCTGACCCCCTGACAGCTATTTGCCACCGCAGCCCTCACCCGCTCACAGGGACTGGCCCCCGCAGCCCTGGCCCGCTCACAGGGACTGGCCCCCGCAGCCCTGGCCCGCTCACAGGGACTGGCCCCCGCAGCCCTGGCCCGCTCACAGGGACTGGCTCCCGCAGCCATGAACTGATCACAGGGATTGGCCCCCGCAGCCATGACCCGATCACAGGGACTGGCCCCCGCAGCCCTGACCCGCTCACAGGGACTGGCCCTGGCAGCCCTGACCCGCTCACACGGATTGGCCCCCGCAGCCCTGACCCGCTCACAGGGACTGGTCCCCGCAGGCCTGGCCCGCTCACAGGGACTGGCCCCCGCAGCCCTGGCCCGCTCACAGGGAATCGCCCCCGCAGCCCTGGCCCGCTCACAGGGACTGGCCCCCGCAGCCCTGGCCCGCTCACAGGGACTGGCCCCCGCAGCCGTGGCCCGCTCACAGGGACTGGCCCCCGCAGCCCTGGCCCGCTCACAGGGACTGGCCCCCGCAGCCCTGGCCCGCTCACAGGGACCGGCCCCCGCAGCCATGGCCCGCTCACAGGGACCGGCCCGCGCAGCCCTGGCCCGCTCACAGGGACCGGCCCCCGCAGCCCTGGCCCGCTCACAGGGACCGGCCCCCGCAGCCCTGGCCCGCTCACAGGGACCGGCCCCCGCAGCCCTGGCCCGCTCACAGGGACCGGCCCCCGCAGCCCTGGCCCGCTCACAGGGACCGGCCCCCGCAGCCCTGGCCCGCTCACAGGGACTGGCCCCCGCAGCCCTGGCCCGCTCACAGGGACTGGCCCCCGCAGCCCTGGCCCGCTCACAGGGACTGGCCCCCGCAGCCATGAACTGATCACAGGGACTGGCCCCCGCAGCCATGACCCGATCACAGGGACTGGCCCCCGAAGCCCTGACCCGCTCACAGGGACTGGCCCTGGCAGCCCTGACCCGCTCACAGGGACTGGCCCCCGCAGCCCTTACCCTCTCACAGGGACTGGCCCCCGCAGCCCTGGCCCGCTCACAGGGACTGGCCCCCGCAGCCATGAACTGATCACAGGGACTGGCCCCCGCAGCCATGACCCGATCACAGGGACTGGCCCCCGAAGCCCTGACCCGCTCACAGGGACTGGCCCTGGCAGCCCTGACCCGCTCACAGGGACTGGCCCCCGCAGCCCTTACCCTCTCACAGGGACTGGTCCCCGCAGCCCTGGCCCGCTCACAGGGACTGGCCCCCGCAGCCCTGGCCCGCTCACAGGGACTGGCCCCCGCAGCCCTGGCCCGCTCACAGGGACTGGCCCCCGCAGCCCTGGCCCGCTCACAGGGACTGGCCCCCGCAGCCCTGGCCCGCTCACAGGGACTGGCCCCCGCAGCCCTGGCCCGCTCACAGGGACTGGCCCCCGCAGCCCTGGCCCGCTCACAGGGACTGGCCCCCGCAGCCCTGGCCCGCTCACAGGGACTGGCCCCCGCAGCAATGACCCGATCACAGGGACTGTCCCCCGCAGCCCTGACCCGCTCACAGGGACTGGTCCCCGCAGCCCTGACCCTCTGACAGGGACTGGTCCCTGCAGCCCTGACCCGCTCACAGCGACAGGTCCCCGCAGCCCTGTCCCGCTCACAGGGACTGGTCCCCGCAGCCCTGACTGGCTCACAGGGACTGGTCCCCGCAGCCCTGGCCGGCTCACAGGGACTGGTCCCCGCAGCCCTGACCGGCTCACAGGGACTGGTCCCCGCAGCCCTGACCCGCTCACAGGGACTGGTCCCCTCAGCTCTGACCCCCTGACAGCTATTTGCCACCGCAGCCCTGACCCGCTAACAGGGACTGTCCCCCGCCGCCCTGACCCGCTCACAGGGACTTGTCCCCGCAGCCCTGACCGGCTCACAGTGACTGGTCCCCGCCGCCCTGACCCGCTCACAGGGACTGGCCCCCGCAGCCCTGACCCGCTCCCAGGGACTTGCCCCCGCAGCCCTGACCCGCTCACAGGGACTGGTCCCTGCAGCCCTGACCCCCTGACAGGGACTGGTCACCGCAGCCCTGACCCGCTCACAGGGACTGGTCCCCGCAGCCTTCACCGGCTCACAGGTACTGGCCCCCGCAGCCCTGACCGGCTCACAGGGACTGGTCCCCGCAGCCCTGACCGGCTCACAGGGACTGATCCCCGCAGCCCTGACCCGCTCACAGGGACTGGTCCCCGCAGCCCTGACCCCCTGACAGCTATTTGCGACCGCAGCCCTCACCCCCTCACAGGGACTGGCCCCCGCAGCCATGACACGATCACAGGCACTGTCCCCCGCAGCCCTGTCCCGCTGACATGGACTGGCCCCCGCAGCCCTGTCCCGCTCACAGGGACTTTCCCCCGCAGCCCTGACCCGCTCACAGTGACTGTCCCCCGCAGCCCAGACCCGCTCACAGGGACTGTCCCCCACAGCCCAGACCCGCTCACAGGGACTGTCCCCCGCAGCCCTGACCCGCTCACAGGGACTGTCCCCCGCAGCCCTGACCCGCTCACAGGGACTGTCCCCCGCAGCCCTGACCCGCTCACAGGGACTGTCCCCCGCAGCCCTGACCCGCTCACAGGGACTGTCCCCCGCAGCCCTGACCTGCTCACAGGGACTGGCCCCCGCAGCCCTGACCCGCTCACAGGCACTGGCCCCCGCAGCCCTGGCCCGCTCACAGGGACTGGCCCCCGCAGCCCTGGCCCGCTCACAGGGACTGGCCCCCGCAGCCCTGGCCCGCTCACAGGGACTGGCCCCCGCAGCCATGAACTGATCACAGGGACTGGCCCCCGCAGCCATGACCCGATCACAGGGACTGGCCCCCGAAGCCCTGACCCGCTCACAGGGACTGGCCCTGGCAGCCCTGACCCGCTCACAGGGACTGGCCCCCGCAGCCCTTACCCTCTCACAGGGACTGCCCCCGCAGCCCTGGCCCGCTCACAGGGACTGGCCCCCGCAGCCATGAACTGATCACAGGGACTGGCCCCCGCAGCCATGACCCGATCACAGGGACTGGCCCCCGAAGCCCTGACCCGCTCACAGGGACTGGCCCTGGCAGCCCTGACCCGCTCACAGGGACTGGCCCCCGCAGCCCTGTCCCGCTGACATGGACTGGCCCCCGCAGCCCTGACCCTCTGACAGCTATTTCCCACCGCAGCCCTGACCCGCTAACAGGGACTGTCCCCCGCAGCCCTGACCCGCTCACAGCGACTGGCCCCCGCAGCCATGACCCGCTCACAGGGACTGGCCCCCGCAGCCCTGACCCGCTCACAGGGACTGGTCTCCGCAGCCCTGACCCCCAGACAGGGACTGGTCCCCGCAGCCCTGACCCGCTCACAGGGACTCGTCCCCGCAGCCCTGACCCGCTCACAGGGACTTGTCCCCGCAGCCCTGACCCGCTCACAGGGACTGGCCCCCGCAGCCCTGACCTGCTCACAGGGACTGGCCCCCGCAGCCCTGACCCGCTCACAGGGACTGGTCCCCGCAGCCCTGACCCCCTGACAGCTATTTGCCACCGCAGCCCTCACCCGCTCACAGGGACTGGCCCCCGCAGCCCTGGCCCGCTCACAGGGACTGGCCCCCGCAGCCCTGGCCCGCTCACAGGGACTGGCCCCCGCAGCCCTGGCCCGCTCACAGGGACTGGCTCCCGCAGCCATGAACTGATCACAGGGATTGGCCCCCGCAGCCATGACCCGATCACAGGGACTGGCCCCCGCAGCCCTGACCCGCTCACAGGGACTGGCCCTGGCAGCCCTGACCCGCTCACACGGATTGGCCCCCGCAGCCCTGACCCGCTCACAGGGACTGGTCCCCGCAGGCCTGGCCCGCTCACAGGGACTGGCCCCCGCAGCCCTGGCCCGCTCACAGGGAATCGCCCCCGCAGCCCTGGCCCGCTCACAGGGACTGGCCCCCGCAGCCCTGGCCCGCTCACAGGGACTGGCCCCCGCAGCCGTGGCCCGCTCACAGGGACTGGCCCCCGCAGCCCTGGCCCGCTCACAGGGACTGGCCCCCGCAGCCCTGGCCCGCTCACAGGGACCGGCCCCCGCAGCCATGGCCCGCTCACAGGGACCGGCCCGCGCAGCCCTGGCCCGCTCACAGGGACCGGCCCCCGCAGCCCTGGCCCGCTCACAGGGACCGGCCCCCGCAGCCCTGGCCCGCTCACAGGGACCGGCCCCCGCAGCCCTGGCCCGCTCACAGGGACCGGCCCCCGCAGCCCTGGCCCGCTCACAGGGACCGGCCCCCGCAGCCCTGGCCCGCTCACAGGGACTGGCCCCCGCAGCCCTGGCCCGCTCACAGGGACTGGCCCCCGCAGCCCTGGCCCGCTCACAGGGACTGGCCCCCGCAGCCATGAACTGATCACAGGGACTGGCCCCCGCAGCCATGACCCGATCACAGGGACTGGCCCCCGAAGCCCTGACCCGCTCACAGGGACTGGCCCTGGCAGCCCTGACCCGCTCACAGGGACTGGCCCCCGCAGCCCTTACCCTCTCACAGGGACTGGCCCCCGCAGCCCTGGCCCGCTCACAGGGACTGGCCCCCGCAGCCATGAACTGATCACAGGGACTGGCCCCCGCAGCCATGACCCGATCACAGGGACTGGCCCCCGAAGCCCTGACCCGCTCACAGGGACTGGCCCTGGCAGCCCTGACCCGCTCACAGGGACTGGCCCCCGCAGCCCTTACCCTCTCACAGGGACTGGTCCCCGCAGCCCTGGCCCGCTCACAGGGACTGGCCCCCGCAGCCCTGGCCCGCTCACAGGGACTGGCCCCCGCAGCCCTGGCCCGCTCACAGGGACTGGCCCCCGCAGCCCTGGCCCGCTCACAGGGACTGGCCCCCGCAGCCCTGGCCCGCTCACAGGGACTGGCCCCCGCAGCCCTGGCCCGCTCACAGGGACTGGCCCCCGCAGCCCTGGCCCGCTCACAGGGACTGGCCCCCGCAGCCCTGGCCCGCTCACAGGGACTGGCCCCCGCAGCAATGACCCGATCACAGGGACTGTCCCCCGCAGCCCTGACCCGCTCACAGGGACTGGTCCCCGCAGCCCTGACCCTCTGACAGGGACTGGTCCCTGCAGCCCTGACCCGCTCACAGCGACAGGTCCCCGCAGCCCTGTCCCGCTCACAGGGACTGGTCCCCGCAGCCCTGACTGGCTCACAGGGACTGGTCCCCGCAGCCCTGGCCGGCTCACAGGGACTGGTCCCCGCAGCCCTGACCGGCTCACAGGGACTGGTCCCCGCAGCCCTGACCCGCTCACAGGGACTGGTCCCCTCAGCTCTGACCCCCTGACAGCTATTTGCCACCGCAGCCCTGACCCGCTAACAGGGACTGTCCCCCGCCGCCCTGACCCGCTCACAGGGACTTGTCCCCGCAGCCCTGACCGGCTCACAGTGACTGGTCCCCGCCGCCCTGACCCGCTCACAGGGACTGGCCCCCGCAGCCCTGACCCGCTCCCAGGGACTTGCCCCCGCAGCCCTGACCCGCTCACAGGGACTGGTCCCTGCAGCCCTGACCCCCTGACAGGGACTGGTCACCGCAGCCCTGACCCGCTCACAGGGACTGGTCCCCGCAGCCTTCACCGGCTCACAGGTACTGGCCCCCGCAGCCCTGACCGGCTCACAGGGACTGGTCCCCGCAGCCCTGACCGGCTCACAGGGACTGATCCCCGCAGCCCTGACCCGCTCACAGGGACTGGTCCCCGCAGCCCTGACCCCCTGACAGCTATTTGCGACCGCAGCCCTCACCCCCTCACAGGGACTGGCCCCCGCAGCCATGACACGATCACAGGCACTGTCCCCCGCAGCCCTGTCCCGCTGACATGGACTGGCCCCCGCAGCCCTGTCCCGCTCACAGGGACTTTCCCCCGCAGCCCTGACCCGCTCACAGTGACTGTCCCCCGCAGCCCAGACCCGCTCACAGGGACTGTCCCCCACAGCCCAGACCCGCTCACAGGGACTGTCCCCCGCAGCCCTGACCCGCTCACAGGGACTGTCCCCCGCAGCCCTGACCCGCTCACAGGGACTGTCCCCCGCAGCCCTGACCCGCTCACAGGGACTGTCCCCCGCAGCCCTGACCCGCTCACAGGGACTGTCCCCCGCAGCCCTGACCTGCTCACAGGGACTGGCCCCCGCAGCCCTGACCCGCTCACAGGCACTGGCCCCCGCAGCCCTGGCCCGCTCACAGGGACTGGCCCCCGCAGCCCTGGCCCGCTCACAGGGACTGGCCCCCGCAGCCCTGGCCCGCTCACAGGGACTGGCCCCCGCAGCCATGAACTGATCACAGGGACTGGCCCCCGCAGCCATGACCCGATCACAGGGACTGGCCCCCGAAGCCCTGACCCGCTCACAGGGACTGGCCCTGGCAGCCCTGACCCGCTCACAGGGACTGGCCCCCGCAGCCCTTACCCTCTCACAGGGACTGCCCCCGCAGCCCTGGCCCGCTCACAGGGACTGGCCCCCGCAGCCATGAACTGATCACAGGGACTGGCCCCCGCAGCCATGACCCGATCACAGGGACTGGCCCCCGAAGCCCTGACCCGCTCACAGGGACTGGCCCTGGCAGCCCTGACCCGCTCACAGGGACTGGCCCCCGCAGCCCTGACCCGCTCCCTGGGACTTGCCCCCGCAGCCCTGACCCGCTCACAGGGACTGGTCCCTGCAGCCCTGACCCCCTGACAGGGACTGGTCACCGCAGCCCTGACCCGCTCACAGGGACTGGTCCCCGCAGCCTTCACCGGCTCACAGGTACTGGCCCCCGCAGCCCTGACCGGCTCACAGGGACTGGTCCCCGCAGCCCTGACCGGCTCACAGGGACTGATCCCCGCAGCCCTGACCCGCTCACAGGGACTGGTCCCCGCAGCCCTGACCCCCTGACAGCTATTTGCGACCGCAGCCCTCACCCCCTCACTGGGACTGGCCCCCGCAGCCATGACACGATCACAGGCACTGTCCCCCGCAGCCCTGTCCCGCTGCCATGGACTGGCCCCCGCAGCCCTGTCCCGCTCACAGGGACTTTCCCCCGCAGCCCTGACCCGCTCACAGGGACTGTCCCCCGCAGCCCAGACCCGCTCACAGGGACTGTCCCCCACAGCCCAGACCCGCTCACAGGGACTGTCCCCCGCAGCCCTGACCCGCTCACAGGGACTGTCCCCCGCAGCCCTGACCCGCTCACAGGGACTGTCCCCCGCAGCCCTGAACCGCTCACAGGGACTGTCCCCCGCAGCCCTGCCCCGCTCACAGGGACTGTCCCCCGCAGCCCTGACCTGCTCACAGGGACTGGCCCCCGCAGCCCTGACCCGCTCACAGGCACTGGCCCCCGCTGCCCTGGCCCGCGCACAGGCACTGGCCCCCACAGGCCTGGCCCGCTCACAGGCACTGGCCCCCGCAGCCCTGACCCGCTCACAGGCACTGGCCCCCGCAGCCCTGACCAGCTCACAGGGACTGGCCCCCGCAGCCATGACCCGATCACAGGGACTGGCCCCCCCAGCCCTGACCCGCTCACAGGGACTGGCCCCCGCAGCCCTGACCCTCTGACAGGTACTGGTCCCCGCAGCCCTGACCCTCTGACAGGGACTGGTCCCCGCAGCCATGACCCGCTCACAGCGACAGGTCGCCGCAGCCCTGTCCCGCTCACAGGGACTGGTCCCCGCGGCCCTGACTGGCTCACAGGGACTGGTCCCCGCAGCCCTGACCGGCTCACAGGGACTATTCCCCGCAGCCCTGACTGGCTCACAGGGACAGGTCCCCGCAGCCCTGACCCGCTCACAGGGACTGGCCCCCGCAGCCCTGACCCGCTCACAGGCACTGGCCCCCGCAGCCCTGACCCGCTCACAGGGACTGGCCTCCGCAGCCCTGACCCGCTCACAGGGACTGGCCCCCGCAGCCCTGACCCACTCACAGGGACTGGTCACCGCAGCCCTGACCCCCTGACAGGGACTGGTCCCCGCAGCCCTGACCCGCTCACAGGGACTGGTCCCCGCAGCCCAGACCCGCTCACAGGGACTGGTCCCCGCAGCCCTGACCCGCTCACAGGGACTGGGCCCCGCAGCCCTGAACCGCTCACAGGGTCTGGTCCCCGCAGCACTGACCCGCTCACAGGGACTGGTCCCCGCAGCCCTGACCCGCTCACAGGGACTGGCCCACGCAGCCCTGACCCCCTGACAGCTATTTGCCACCGCAGCCCTCACCCGCTCACAGGGACTGGCCCCTGCAGCCATGATACGATCACAGGCACTGTCCCCCGCAGCCCTGTCCCGCTGACATGGACTGGCCCCCGCAGCCCTGACCCTCTGACAGCTATTTCCCACCGCAGCCCTGACCCGCTAACAGGGACTGTCCCCCGCAGCCCTGACCCGCTCACAGCGACTGGCCCCCGCAGCCATGACCCGCTCACAGGGACTGGCCCCCGCATCCCTGACCCGCTCACAGGGACTGGTCTCCGCAGCCCTGACCCCCTGACAGGGACTGGTCCCCGCAGCCCTGAACCGCTCACAGGGACTGGCCCCCGCAGCCCTGACCCGCTCACAGGGACTTGTCCCCGCAGCCCTGACCCGCTCACAGGGACTGGCCCCCGCAGCCCTGACCCGCTCTCAGGGACTGGCCCCCGCAGCCCTGACCCGCTCACAGGGACTGGCCCCCGCAGCCCTGACCTCCTGACCGCTATTTGCCACCGCAGCCCTCACCCGCTCACAGGGACTGGCCCCCGCAGCCATGACACGATCACAGACACTGTGCCCCGCAGCCATGTCCCGCTGACATGGACTGGCCCGCGCAGCCCTGCCCGCTCACAGGGACTGGCCCCCGCAGCCCTGGCCCGCTCACAGGGACTGGCCCCCGCAGCCCTGGCCCGCTCACAGGGACTGGCCCCCGCAGCCCTGTCCCGCTCACAGGGACTGGCCCCCGCAGCCCTGGCCCGCTCACAGGGACTGGCCCCCGCAGCCATGAACTGATCACAGGGACTGGCCCCCGCAGCCATGACCCGATCACAGGGACTGGCCCCCGCAGCCCTGACCCGCTCACAGGGACTGGCCCTGGCAGCCCTGACCCGCTCACACGGACTGGCCCCCGCAGCCCTGACCCGCTCACAGGGACTGCTCCCCGCAGGCCTGGCCCGCTCACAGGGATTGGCCCCCGCAGCCCTGGCCCGCTCACAGGGACTGGCCCCCGCAGCCCTGGCCCGCTCACAGGGACTGGCCCCCGCAGCCCTGGCCCGCTCACAGGGACTGGCCCCCGCAGCCGTGGCCCGCTCACAGGGACTGGCCCCCGCAGCCCTGGCCCGCTCACAGCGACTGGCCCCCGCAGCCCTGGCCCGCTCACAGGGACTGGCCCCCGCAGCCCTGGCCCGCTCACAGGGACTGGCCCCCGCAGCCCTGGCCCGCTCACAGGGACTGGCCCCCGCAGCCCTGGCCCGCTCACAGGGACTGGCCCCCGCAGCCCTGGCCCGCTCACAGGGACTGGCCCCCGCAGCCCTGGCCCGCTCACAGGGACTGGCCCCCGCAGCCCTGGCCCGCTCACAGGGACTGGCCCCCGCAGCCCTGGCCCGCTCACAGGGACTGGCCCCCGCAGCCCTGGCCCGCTCACAGGGACTGGCCCCCGCAGCCCTGGCCCGCTCACAGGGACTGGCCCCCGCAGCCCTGGCCCGCTCACAGGGACTGGCCCCCGCAGCCATGACCCGATCACAGGGACTGGCCCCCGTAGCCCTGACCCGCTCACAGGGACTGGCCCTGGCAGCCCTGACCCGCTCACAGGGACTGGCCCCCGCAGCCCTTACCCTCTCACAGGGACTGGTCCCCACAGCCCTGGCCCGCTCACAGGGACTGGCCCCCGCAGCCCTGGCCCGCTCACAGGAACTGGCCCCCGCAGCCCTGGCCCGCTCACAGGGACTGGCCCCCGCAGCCCTGGCCCGCTCACAGGGACTGGCCCCCGCAGCCCTGGCCCGCTCACAGGGACTGGCCCCCGCAGGCCTGGCCCGCTCACAGGGACTGGCCCCCGCAGCCCTGGCCCGCTCACAGGGACTGGCCCCCGCAGCCCTGGCCCGCTCACAGGGACTGGCCCCCGCAGCCCTGACCCGCTCACAGGGACTGGTCCCCGCAGCCCTGACCCCCTGACAGGGACTGGTCACCGCAGCCCTGACCCGCTCACAGGGACTGGTCCCCGCAGCCTTGACCGGCTCACAGGTACTGGCCCCCGCAGCCCTGACCGGCTCACAGGGACTGGTCCCCGCAGCCCTGACCGGCTCACAGGGACTGATCCCCGCAGCCCTGACCCGCTCACAGGGACTGGTCCCCGCAGCCCTGACCCCCTGACAGCTATTTGCGACCGCAGCCCTCACCCCCTCACAGGGACTGGCCCCCGCAGCCATGACACGATCACAGGCACTGTCCCCCGCAGCCCTGTCCCGCTGACATGGACTGGCCCCCGCAGCCCTGTCCCGCTCACAGGGACTTTCCCCCGCAGCCCTGACGCCCTGACAGGGACTGGTCACCGCAGCCCTGACCCGCTCACAGGGACTGGTCCCCGCAGCCTTGACCGGCTCACAGGTACTGGCCCCCGCAGCCCTGACCGGCTCACAGGGACTGTCCCCCGCAGCCCTGACCCGCTCACAGGGACTGTCCCCCGCAGCCCTGACCCGCTCACAGGGACTGTCCCCCGCAGCCCTGACCTGCTCACAGGCACTGGCCCCCGCAGCCCTGACCCGCTCACAGGCACTGGCCCCCGCAGCCCTGGCCCACGCACAGGCACTGGCCCCCACAGGCCTGGCCCGCTCACAGGCACTGGCCCCCGCAGCCCTGACCCGCTCACAGGCACTGGCCCCCGCAGCCCTGACCAGCTCACAGGGACTGGCCCCCGCAGCCATGACCCGATCACAGGGACTGGCCCCCGCAGCCCTGACCCGCTCACAGGGACTGTCCCCCGCAGCCCTGACCTGCTCACAGGCACTGGCCCCCGCAGCCCTGACCCGCTCACAGGCACTGGCCCCCGCAGCCCTGGCCCACGCACAGGCACTGGCCCCCACAGGCCTGGCCCGCTCACAGGCACTGGCCCCCGCAGCCCTGACCCGCTCACAGGCACTGGCCCCCGCAGCCCTGACCAGCTCACAGGGACTGGCCCCCGCAGCCATGACCCGATCACAGGGACTGGCCCCCGCAGCCCTGACCCGCTCACAGGGACTGGCACCCGCAGCCCTGACCCTCTGACAGGGACTGGTCCCCGCAGCCCTGACCATCTGACAGGGACTGATCCCCGCTGCCATGACCCGCTCACAGCGACAGGTCGCCGCAGCCCTGTCCCGCTCACAGGGACTGGTCCCCGCGGCCCTGACTGGCTCACAGGGACTGGTCCCCGCAGCCCTGACCGGCTCACAGGGACTATTCCCCGCAGCCCTGACTGGCTCACAGGGACAGGTCCCCGCAGCCCTGACCCGCTCACAGGGACTGGTCCCCGCAGCCCTGACCCGCTCACAGGCACTGGCCCCCGCAGCCCTGACCCGCTCACAGGGACTGGCCTCCGCAGCCCTGACCCGCTCACAAGGACTGGCCCCCGCAGCCCTGACCCACTCACAGGGACTGGTCACCGCAGCCCTGACCCCCTGACAGGGACTGGTCCCCGCAGCCCTGACCCGCTCACAGGGACTGGTCCCCGCAGCCCTGACCCGCTCACAGGGACTGGTCCCCGCAGCCCTGACCCGCTCACAGGGACTGGGCCCCGCAGCCCTGAACCGCTCACAGGGACTGGTCCCCGCAGCACTGACCCGCTCACAGGGACTGGTCCCCGCAGCCCTGACCCGCTCACAGGGACTGGCCCACGCAGCCCTGACCCCCTGACAGCTATTTGCCACTGCAGCCCTCACCCGCTCACAGGGACTGGCCCCTGCAGCCATGACACGATCACAGGCACTGTCCCCCGCAGCCCTGTCCCGCTGACATGGACTGGCCCCCGCAGCCCTGACCCTCTGACAGCTATTACCCACCGCAGCCCTGACCCGCTAACAGGGACTGTCCCCCGCATCCCTGACCCGCTCACAGCGACTGGCCCCCGCAGCCCTGACCCGCTCACAGGGACTGGCCCCCGCAGCCGTGACCCGCTCACAGGGACTGGTCTCCGCAGCCCTGACCCCCTGACAGGGACTGGTCCCCGCAGCCCTGACCCGCTCACAGGGACTGATCCCCGCAGCCCTGACCCGCTCACAGGGACTTGTCCCCGCAGCCCTGACCCGCTCACAGGGACTGGCCCCCGCAGCCCTGACCCCCTGACAGCTATTTGCCACCGCAGCCCTCACCCGCTCACAGGGACTGGCCCCTGCAGCCATGACACGATCACAGGCACTGTCCCCCGCAGCCCTGTCCCGCTGACATGGACTGGCCCCCGCAGCCCTGACCCCCTGACAGCTATTTGCCACCGCAGCCCTGACCCGCTAACAGGGACTGTCCCCCGCCGCCCTGACCCGCTCACAGGGACTTGTCCCCGCAGCCCTGACCGGCTCACAGTGACTGGTCCCCGCCGCCCTGACCCGCTCACAGGGACTGGCCCCCGCAGCCCTGACCCGCTCCCAGGGACTTGCCCCCGCAGCCCTGACCCGCTCACAGGGACTGGTCCCTGCAGCCCTGACCCCCTGACAGGGACTGGTCACCGCAGCCCTGACCCGCTCACAGGGACTGGTCCCCGCAGCCTTCACCGGCTCACAGGTACTGGCCCCCGCAGCCCTGACCGGCTCACAGGGACTGGTCCCCGCAGCCCTGACCGGCTCACAGGGACTGATCCCCGCAGCCCTGACCCGCTCACAGGGACTGGTCCCCGCAGCCCTGACCCCCTGACAGCTATTTGCGACCGCAGCCCTCACCCCCTCACAGGGACTGGCCCCCGCAGCCATGACACGATCACAGGCACTGTCCCCCGCAGCCCTGTCCCGCTGACATGGACTGGCCCCCGCAGCCCTGTCCCGCTCACAGGGACTTTCCCCCGCAGCCCTGACCCGCTCACAGTGACTGTCCCCCGCAGCCCAGACCCGCTCACAGGGACTGTCCCCCACAGCCCAGACCCGCTCACAGGGACTGTCCCCCGCAGCCCTGACCCGCTCACAGGGACTGTCCCCCGCAGCCCTGACCCGCTCACAGGGACTGTCCCCCGCAGCCCTGACCCGCTCACAGGGACTGTCCCCCGCAGCCCTGACCCGCTCACAGGGACTGTCCCCCGCAGCCCTGACCTGCTCACAGGGACTGGCCCCCGCAGCCCTGACCCGCTCACAGGCACTTGCCCCCGCAGCCCTGGCCCGCTCACAGGGACTGGCCCCCGCAGCCCTGGCCCGCTCACAGGGACTGGCCCCCGCAGCCCTGGCCCGCTCACAGGGACTGGCCCCCACAGCCATGAACTGATCACAGGGACTGGCCCCCGCAGCCATGACCCGATCACAGGGACTGGCCCCCGAAGCCCTGACCCGCTCACAGGGACTGGCCCTGGCAGCCCTGACCCGCTCACAGGGACTGGCCCCCGCAGCCCTTACCCTCTCACAGGGACTGCCCCCGCAGCCCTGGCCCGCTCACAGGGACTGGCCCCCGCAGCCATGAACTGATCACAGGGACTGGCCCCCGCAGCCATGACCCGATCACAGGGACTGGCCCCCGAAGCCCTGACCCGCTCACAGGGACTGGCCCTGGCAGCCCTGACCCGCTCACAGGGACTGGCCCCCGCAGCCCTTACCCTCTCACAGGGACTGGTCCCCGCAGCCCTGGCCCGCTCACAGGGACTGGCCCCCGCAGCCCTGGCCCGCTCACAGGGACTGGCCCCCGCAGCCCTGGCCCGCTCACAGGGACTGGCCCCCGCAGCCCTGGCCCGCTCACAGGGACTGGCCCCCGCAGCCCTGGCCCGCTCACAGGGACTGGCCCCCGCAGCCCTGGCCCGCTCACAGGGACTGGCCCCCGCAGCCCTGGCCCGCTCACAGGGACTGGCCCCCGCAGCCCTGGCCCGCTCACAGGGACTGGCCCCCGCAGCAATGACCCGATCACAGGGACTGTCCCCCGCAGCCCTGACCCGCTCACAGGGACTGGTCCCCGCAGCCCTGACCCTCTGACAGGGACTGGTCCCCGCAGCCCTGACCCGCTCACAGCGACAGGTCCCCGCAGCCCTGTCCCGCTCGCAGGGACTGGTCCCCGCAGCCCTGACTGGCTCACAGGGACTGGTCCCCGCAGCCCTGGCCGGCTCACAGGGACTGGTCCCCGCAGCCCTGACCGGCTCACAGGGACTGGTCCCCGCAGCCCTGACCCGCTCACAGGGACTGGTCCCCTCAGCTCTGACCCCCTGACAGCTATTTGCCACCGCAGCCCTGACCCGCTAACAGGGACTGTCCCCCGCCGCCATGACCCGCTCACAGGGACTTGTCCCCGCAGCCCTGACCGGCTCACAGTGACTGGTCCCCGCCGCCCTGACCCGCTCACAGGGACTGGCCCCCGCAGCCCTGACCCGCTCCCTGGGACTTGCCCCCGCAGCCCTGACCCGCTCACAGGGACTGGTCCCTGCAGCCCTGACCCCCTGACAGGGACTGGTCACCGCAGCCCTGACCCGCTCACAGGGACTGGTCCCCGCAGCCTTCACCGGCTCACAGGTACTGGCCCCCGCAGCCCTGACCGGCTCACAGGGACTGGTCCCCGCAGCCCTGACCGGCTCACAGGGACTGATCCCCGCAGCCCTGACCCGCTCACAGGGACTGGTCCCCGCAGCCCTGACCCCCTGACAGCTATTTGCGACCGCAGCCCTCACCCCCTCACAGGGACTTGCCCCCGCAGCCATGACACGATCACAGGCACTGTCCCCCGCAGCCCTGTCCCGCTGCCATGGACTGGCCCCCGCAGCCCTGTCCCGCTCACAGGGACTTTCCCCCGCAGCCCTGACCCGCTCACAGGGACTGTCCCCCGCAGCCCAGACCCGCTCACAGGGACTGTCCCCCACAGCCCAGACCCGCTCACAGGGACTGTCCCCCGCAGCCCTGACCCGCTCACAGGGACTGTCCCCCGCAGCCCTGACCCGCTCACAGGGACTGTCCCCCGCAGCCCTGAACCGCTCACAGGGACTGTCCCCCGCAGCCCTGACCCGCTCACAGGGACTGTCCCCCGCAGCCCTGACCTGCTCACAGGGACTGGCCCCCGCAGCCCTGACCCGCTCACAGGCACTGGCCCCCGCTGCCCTGGCCCGCGCACAGGCACTGGCCCCCACAGGCCTGGCCCGCTCACAGGCACTGGCCCCCGCAGCCCTGACCCGCTCACAGGCACTGGCCCCCGCAGCCCTGACCAGCTCACAGGGACTGGCCCCCGCAGCCATGACCCGATCACAGGGACTGGCCCCCCCAGCCCTGACCCGCTCACAGGGACTGGCCCCCGCAGCCCTGACCCTCTGACAGGTACTGGTCCCCGCAGCCCTGACCCTCTGACAGGGACTGGTCCCCGCAGCCATGACCCGCTCAGAGCGACAGGTCGCCGCAGCCCTGTCCCGCTCACAGGGACTGGTCCCCGCGGCCCTGACTGGCTCACAGGGACTGGTCCCCGCAGCCCTGACCGGCTCACAGGGACTATTCCCCGCAGCCCTGACTGGCTCACAGGGACAGGTCCCCGCAGCCCTGACCCGCTCACAGGGACTGGCCCCCGCAGCCCTGACCCGCTCACAGGCACTGGCCCCCGCAGCCCTGACCCGCTCACAGGGACTGGCCTCCGCAGCCCTGACCCGCTCACAGGGACTGGCCCCCGCAGCCCTGACCCACTCACAGGGACTGGTCACCGCAGCCCTGACCCCCTGACAGGGACTGGTCCCCGCAGCCCTGACCCGCTCACAGGGACTGGTCCCCGCAGCCCAGACCCGCTCACAGGGACTGGTCCCCGCAGCCCTGACCCGCTCACAGGGACTGGGCCCCGCAGCCCTGAACCGCTCACAGGGTCTGGTCCCCGCAGCACTGACCCGCTCACAGGGACTGGTCCCCGCAGCCCTGACCCGCTCACAGGGACTGGCCCACGCAGCCCTGACCCCCTGACAGCTATTTGCCACCGCAGCCCTCACCCGCTCACAGGGACTGGCCCCTGCAGCCATGATACGATCACAGGCACTGTCCCCCGCAGCCCTGTCCCGCTGACATGGACTGGCCCCCGCAGCCCTGACCCTCTGACAGCTATTTCCCACCGCAGCCCTGACCCGCTAACAGGGACTGTCCCCCGCAGCCCTGACCCGCTCACAGCGACTGGCCCCCGCAGCCATGACCCGCTCACAGGGACTGGCCCCCGCATCCCTGACCCGCTCACAGGGACTGGTCTCCGCAGCCCTGACCCCCTGACAGGGACTGGTCCCCGCAGCCCTGACCCGCTCACAGGGACTGGCCCCCGCAGCCCTGACCCGCTCACAGGGACTTGTCCCCGCAGCCCTGACCCGCTCACAGGGTCTGGCCCCCGCAGCCCTGACCCGCTCTCAGGGACTGGCCCCCGCAGCCCTGACCCGCTCACAGGGACTGGCCCCCGCAGCCCTGACCTCCTGACCGCTATTTGCCACCGCAGCCCTCACCCGCTCACAGGGACTGGCCCCCGCAGCCATGACACGATCACAGACACTGTGCCCCGCAGCCATGTCCCGCTGACATGGACTGGCCCGCGCAGCCCTGCCCGCTCACAGGGACTGGCCCCCGCAGCCCTGGCCCGCTCACAGGGACTGGCCCCCGCAGCCCTGGCCCGCTCACAGGGACTGGCCCCCGCAGCCCTGTCCCGCTCACAGGGACTGGCCCCCGCAGCCCTGGCCCGCTCACAGGGACTGGCCCCCGCAGCCATGAACTGATCACAGGGACTGGCCCCCGCAGCCATGACCCGATCACAGGGACTGGCCCCCGCAGCCCTGACCCGCTCACAGGGACTGGCCCTGGCAGCCCTGACCCGCTCACACGGACTGGCCCCCGCAGCCCTGACCCGCTCACAGGGACTGGTCCCCGCAGCCCTGGCCCGCTCACAGGGATTGGCCCCCGCAGCCCTGGCCCGCTCACAGGGACTGGCCCCCGCAGCCCTGGCCCGCTCACAGGGACTGGCCCCCGCAGCCCTGGCCCGCTCACAGGGACTGGCCCCCGCAGCCGTGGCCCGCTCACAGGGACTGGCCCCCGCAGCCCTGGCCCGCTCACAGCGACTGGCCCCCGCAGCCCTGGCCCGCTCACAGGGACTGGCCCCCGCAGCCCTGGCCCGCTCACAGGGACTGGCCCCCGCAGCCCTGGCCCGCTCACAGGGACTGGCCCCCGCAGCCCTGGCCCGCTCACAGGGACTGGCCCCCGCAGCCCTGGCCCGCTCACAGGGACTGGCCCCCGCAGCCCTGGCCCGCTCACAGGGACTGGCCCCCGCAGCCCTGGCCCGCTCACAGGGACTGGCCCCCGCAGCCCTGGCCCGCTCACAGGGACTGGCCCCCGCAGCCCTGGCCCGCTCACAGGGACTGGCCCCCGCAGCCCTGGCCCGCTCACAGGGACTGGCCCCCGCAGCCCTGGCCCGCTCACAGGGACTGGCCCCCGCAGCCATGACCCGATCACAGGGACTGGCCCCCGTAGCCCTGACCCGCTCACAGGGACTGGCCCTGGCAGCCCTGACCCGCTCACAGGGACTGGCCCCCGCAGCCCTTACCCTCTCACAGGGACTGGTCCCCACAGCCCTGGCCCGCTCACAGGGACTGGCCCCCGCAGCCCTGGCCCGCTCACAGGAACTGGCCCCCGCAGCCCTGGCCCGCTCACAGGGACTGGCCCCCGCAGCCCTGGCCCGCTCACAGGGACTGGCCCCCGCAGCCCTGGCCCGCTCACAGGGACTGGCCCCCGCAGGCCTGGCCCGCTCACAGGGACTGGCCCCCGCAGCCCTGGCCCGCTCACAGGGACTGGCCCCCGCAGCCCTGGCCCGCTCACAGGGACTGGCCCCCGCAGCCCTGACCCGCTCACAGGGACTGGTCCCCGCAGCCCTGACCCCCTGACAGGGACTGGTCACCGCAGCCCTGACCCGCTCACAGGGACTGGTCCCCGCAGCCTTGACCGGCTCACAGGTACTGGCCCCCGCAGCCCTGACCGGCTCACAGGGACTGGCCCCCGCAGCCCTGACCGGCTCACAGGGACTGTCCCCCGCAGCCCTGACCCGCTCACAGGGACTGTCCCCCGCAGCCCTGACCCGCTCACAGGGACTGTCCCCCGCAGCCCTGACCTGCTCACAGGCACTGGCCCCCGCAGCCCTGACCCGCTCACAGGCACTGGCCCCCGCAGCCCTGGCCCACGCACAGGCACTGGCCCCCACAGGCCTGGCCCGCTCACAGGCACTGGCCCCCGCAGCCCTGACCCGCTCACAGGCACTGGCCCCCGCAGCCCTGACCAGCTCACAGGGACTGGCCCCCGCAGCCATGACCCGATCACAGGGACTGGCCCCCGCAGCCCTGACCCGCTCACAGGGACTGTCCCCCGCAGCCCTGACCTGCTCACAGGCACTGGCCCCCGCAGCCCTGACCCGCTCACAGGCACTGGCCCCCGCAGCCCTGGCCCACGCACAGGCACTGGCCCCCACAGGCCTGGCCCGCTCACAGGCACTGGCCCCCGCAGCCCTGACCCGCTCACAGGCACTGGCCCCCGCAGCCCTGACCAGCTCACAGGGACTGGCCCCCGCAGCCATGACCCGATCACAGGGACTGGCCCCCGCAGCCCTGACCCGCTCACAGGGACTGGCACCCGCAGCCCTGACCCTCTGACAGGGACTGGTCCCCGCAGCCCTGACCATCTGACAGGGACTGATCCCCGCTGCCATGACCCGCTCACAGCGACAGGTCGCCGCAGCCCTGTCCCGCTCACAGGGACTGGTCCCCGCGGCCCTGACTGGCTCACAGGGACTGGTCCCCGCAGCCCTGACCGGCTCACAGGGACTATTCCCCGCAGCCCTGACTGGCTCACAGGGACAGGTCCCCGCAGCCCTGACCCGCTCACAGGGACTGGTCCCCGCAGCCCTGACCCGCTCACAGGCACTGGCCCCCGCAGCCCTGACCCACTCACAGGGACTGGCCTCCGCAGCCCTGACCCGCTCACAAGGACTGGCCCCCGCAGCCCTGACCCACTCACAGGGACTGGTCACCGCAGCCCTGACCCCCTGACAGGGACTGGTCCCCGCAGCCCTGACCCGCTCACAGGGACTGGTCCCCGCAGCCCTGACCCGCTCACAGGGACTGGTCCCCGCAGCCCTGACCCGCTCACAGGGACTGGGCCCCGCAGCCCTGAACCGCTCACAGGGACTGGTCCCCGCAGCACTGACCCGCTCACAGGGACTGGTCCCCGCAGCCCTGACCCGCTCACAGGGACTGGCCCACGCAGCCCTGACCCCCTGACAGCTATTTGCCACTGCAGCCCTCACCCGCTCACAGGGACTGGCCCCTGCAGCCATGACACGATCACAGGCACTGTCCCCCGCAGCCCTGTCCCGCTGACATGGACTGGCCCCCGCACCCCTGACCCTCTGACAGCTATTTCCCACCGCAGCCCTGACCCGCTAACAGGGACTGTCCCCCGCATCCCTGACCCGCTCACAGCGACTGGCCCCCGCAGCCCTGACCCGCTCACAGGGACTGGCCCCCGCAGCCGTGACCCGCTCACAGGGACTGGTCTCCGCAGCCCTGACCCCCTGACAGGGACTGGTCCCCGCAGCCCTGACCCGCTCACAGGGACTGGTCCCCGCAGCCCTGACCCGCTCACAGGGACTTGTCCCCGCAGCCCTGACCCGCTCACAGGGACTGGCCCCCGCAGCCCTGACCCCCTGACAGCTATTTGCCACCGCAGCCCTCACCCGCTCACAGGGACTGGCCCCTGCAGCCATGACACGATCACAGGCACTGTCCCCCGCAGCCCTGTCCCGCTGACATGGACTGGCCCCCGCAGCCCTGACCCCCTGACAGCTATTTGCCACCGCAGCCCTCACCCGCTCACATGGACTGGCCCCCGCAGCCATGACACGATCACAGGCACTGTCACCCGCAGCCCTGTCCCGCTGCCATGGACTGGTCCCCGCAGCCCTGACCCGCTCACAGGGACTGGTCCCTGCACCCCTGACCCACTCACAGGGACTGGTCCCCGCAGCCCTGACCCGCTCCCCGGGACTGGCCCCCGCAGCCCTGACCCCCTGACAGCTATTTGCCCCCGCAGCCCTGACCCGCTCACAGGGACTGGTCCCCGCAAGCCCTGACCCCCTGACAGGGACTGGTCCCCGCAGCCCTGACCCGCTCACAGGGACTGGTTCCCGCAGCCCTGACCCGCTGACAGGGACTGGTTCCCGCAGCCCTGACCCGCTGACAGGGACTGTCTCCCGCAGCCCTGACCCGCTCACAGGGACTGGCCCCCGCAGCCCTGACCCGCTCACAGGGACTTTCCCCCGCAGCCCTGACCCGCTCACAGGGACTGTCCCCCGCAGCCCAGACCCGCTCACAGGGACTGTCCCCTACAGCCCAGACCCGCTCACAGGGACTGTCCCCCGCAGCCCTGACCCGCTCACAGGGACTGTCCCCCGCAGCCCTGACCCGCTCACAGGGACTGTCCCCCGCAGCCCTGACCCGCTCACAGGGACTGTCCCCCGCAGCCCTGACCTGCTCACAGGGACTGTCCCCCGCAGCCCTGACCCGCTCACAGGCACTGGCCCCCGCAGCCCTGGCCCGCGCACAGGCACTGGCCCCCACAGGCCTGGCCCGCTCACAGGCACTGGCCCCCGCACCCCTGACCCGCTCACAGGCACTGGCCCCCGCAGCCCTGACCAGCTCACAGGGACTGGCCCCCGCAGCCATGACCCGATCACAGGGACTGGCCCCCGCAGCCCTGACCCGCTCACAGGGACTGGCCCCCGCAGCCCTGACCCTCTGACAGGGACTGGTCCCCGCAGCCCTGACCCTCTGACAGGGACTGGTCCCCGCAGCCATGACCCGCTCACAGCGACAGGTCGCCGCAGCCCTGTCCCGCTCACAGGGACTGGTCCCCGCGGCCCTGACTGGCTCACAGGGACTGGTCCCCGCAGCCCTGACCGGCTCACAGGGACTATTCCCCGCAGCCCTGACTGGCTCACAGGGACAGGTCCCCGCAGCCGATACCCGCTCACAGGGACTGGTTCCCGCTGCCCTGACCCGCTCACAGGCACTGGCCCCCGCAGCCCTGACCCGCTCACAGGGACTGGCCTCCGCAGCCCTGACCCGCTCACAAGGACTGGCCCCCGCAGCCCTGACCCACTCACAGGGACTGGGCCCCGCAGCCCTGAACCGCTCACAGGGACTGGCCCTGGCAGCCCTGACCCGCTCACACGGATTGGCCCCCGCAGCCCTGACCCGCTCACAGGGACTGGTCCCCGCAGGCCTGGCCCTCTCACAGGGACTGGCCCCCACAGCCCTGGCCCGCTCACAGGGACTGGCCCCCGCAGCCCTGGCCCGCTCACAGGGTCTGGCCCCCGCAGCCCTGGCCCGCTCACAGGGACTGGCCCCCGCAGCCGTGGCCCGCTCACAGGGACTGGCCCCCGCAGCCCTGGCCCGCTCACAGGGACTGGCCCCCGCAGCCCTGGCCCGCTCACAGGGACTGGCCCCCGCAGCCCTGGCCCGCTCACAGGGACTGGCCCCCGCAGCCCTGTCCCGCTCACAGGGACTGGCCCCCGCAGCCCTGGCCCGCTCACAGGGACTGGCCCCCGCAGCCCTGGCCCGCTCACAGGGACTGGCCCCCGCAGCCCTGGCCCGCTCACAGGGACTGGCCCCCGCAGCCCTGGCCCGCTCACAGGGACTGGCCCCCGCAGTCATGAACTGATCACAGGGACTGGCCCCCGCAGCCATGACCCGATCACAGGGACTGGCCCCCGAAGCCCTGACCCGCTCACAGGGACTGGCCCTGGCAGCCCTGACCCGCTCACAGGGACTGGCCCCCGCAGCCCTTACCCTCTCACAGGGACTGGTCCCCGCAGCCCTGACCGGCTCACAGGGACTGGTCCCCGCAGCCCTGACCGGCTCACAGGGACTGATCCCCGCAGCCCTGACCCGCCCACAGGGACTGGTCCCCGCAGCCCTGACCCCCTGACAGCTATTTGCGACCGCAGCCCTCACCCCCTCACAGGGACTGGCCCCCGCAGCCATGACACGATCACAGGCACTGTCCCCCGCAGCTCTGTCCCGCTGACATGGACTGGCCCCCGCAGCCCTGTCCCGCTCACAGGGACTTTCCCCCGCAGCCCTGACCCGCTCACAGGGACTGTCCCCCGCAGCCCAGACCCGCTCACAGGGACTGTCCCCCGCAGCCCAGACCCGCTCACAGGGACTGTCCCCCGCAGCCCTGACCCGCTCACAGGGACTGTCCCCCGCAGCCCTGACCTGCTCACAGGGACTGTCCCCCGCAGCGCTGACCCGCTCACAGGGACTGTCCCCCGCAGCCCTGAACCGCTCACAGGGACTGGCCCCCGCAGCCCTGACCCGCTCACAGGCACTGGCCCCCGCAGCCCTGGCCCGCGCACAGGCACTGGCCCCCACAGGCCTGGCCCGCTCACAGGCACTGGCCCCCGCAGCCCTGACCCGCTCACAGGCACTGGCCCCCGCAGCCCTGACCAGCTCACAGGGACTGGCCCCCGCAGCCATGACCCGATCACAGGGACTGGCCCCCGCAGCCCTGACCCGCTCACAGGGACTGGCCCCCGCAGCCCTGACCCTCTGACAGGGACTGGTCCCCGCAGCCCTGACCCTCTGACAGGGACGGGTCCCCGCAGCCATGACCCGCTCACAGCGACAGGGCGCCGCAGCCCTGTCCCGCTCACAGGGACTGGTCCCCGCGGCCCTGACTGGCTCACAGGGACTGGTCCCCGCAGCCCTGACCGGCTCACAGGGACTATTCCCCGCAGCCCTGACTGGCTCACAGGGACAGGTCCCCGCAGCCCTGACCCGCTCACAGGGACTGGTCCCCGCAGCCCTGACCCGCTCACAGGCACTGGCCCCCGCAGCCCTGACCCGCTCACAGGGACTGGCCCCCGCAGCCCTGACCCACTCACAGGGACTGGTCACCGCAGCCCTGACCCCCTGACAGGGACTGGTCCCCGCAGCCCTGACCCGCTCACAGGGACTGGTCCCCGCAGCCCTGACCCGCTCACAGGGACTGGGCCCCGCAGCCCTGAACCGCTCACAGGGTCTGGTCCCCGCAGCACTGACCCGCTCACCGGGACTGGTCCCCGCAGCCCTGACCCGCTCACAGGGACTGGCCCACGCAGCCCTGACCCCCTGACAGCTATTTGCCACCGCAGCCCTCACCCGCTCACAGGGACTGGCCCCTGCAGCCATGACACGATCACAGGCACAGTCCCCCGCAGCCCTGTCCCGCTGACATGGACTGGGCCCCGCAGCCCTGACCCTCTGACAGCTATTTCCCACCGCAGCCCTGACCCGCTAACAGGGACTGTCCCCCGCAGCCCTGACCCGCTCACAGCGACTGGCCCCCGCAGCCATGACCCGCTCACAGGGACTGGCCCCCGCAGCCCTGACCCGCTCACAGGGACTGGCCCCCGCAGCCCTGACCCGCTCACAGGGACTGGCCCCCGCAGCCCTGACCCGCTCACAGGGACTGGCCCCCGCAGCCCTGACCCGCTCACAGGGACTGGTCCCCGCAGCCCTGACCCCCTGACAGCTATTTGCCACCGCAGCCCTCACCCGCTCACAGGGACTGGCCCCCGCAGCCATGACACGATCACAGTCACTGTGCCCCGCAGCCCTGTCCCGCTGACATGGACTGGCCCGCGCAGCCCTGCCCGCTCACAGGGACTGGCCCCCGCAGCCCTGGCCCGCTCACAGGGACTGGCCCCCGCAGCCCTGGCCCGCTCACAGGGACTGGCCCCCGCAGCCCTGGCCCGCTCACAGGGACTGGCCCCCGCAGCCCTGGCCCGCTCACAGGGACTGGCTCCCGCAGCCATGAACTGATCACAGGGATTGGCCCCCGCAGCCATGACCCGATCACAGGGACTGGCCCCCGCAGCCCTGACCCGCTCACAGGGACTGGCCCTGGCAGCCCTGACCCGCTCACACGGATTGGCCCCCGCAGCCCTGACCCGCTCACAGGGACTGGTCCCCGCAGGCCTGGCCCGCTCACAGGGACTGGCCCCCGCAGCCCTGGCCCGCTCACAGGGACTGGCCCCCGCAGCCCTGGCCCGCTCACAGGGACTGGCCCCCGCAGCCCTGGCCCGCTCACAGGGACTGGCCCCCGCAGCCCTGGCCCGCTCACAGGGACTGGCCCCCGCAGCCCTGGCCCGCTCACAGGGACTGGCCCCCGCAGCCCTGGCCCGCTCACAGGGACTGGCCCCCGCAGCCCTGGCCCGCTCACAGGGACTGGCCCCCGCAGCCCTGGCCCGCTCACAGGGACTGGCCCCCGCAGCCCTGGCCCGCTCACAGGGACTGGCCCCCGCAGCCATGAACTGATCACAGGGACTGGCCCCCGCAGCCATGACCCGATCACAGGGACTGGCCCCCGAAGCCCTGACCCGCTCACAGGGACTGGCCCTGGCAGCCCTGACCCGCTCACAGGGACTGGCCCCCGCAGCCCATACCCTCTCACAGGGACTGGTCCCCGCAGCCCTGGCCCGCTCACAGGGACTGGCCCCCGCAGCCCTGGCCCGCTCACAGGGACTGGCCCCCGCAGCCCTGGCCCGCTCACAGGGACTGGCCCCCGCAGCCCTGGCCCGCTCACAGGGACTGGCCCCCGCAGCCCTGGCCCGCTCACAGGGACTGGCCCCCGCAGCCCTGGCCCGCTCACAGGGACTGGCCCCCGCAGCCCTGGCCCGCTCACAGGGACTGGCCCCCGCAGCCCTGGCCCGCTCACAGGGACTGGCCCCCGCAGCCATGACCCGATCACAGGGACTGTCCCCCGCAGCCCTGACCCGCTCACAGGGACTGGTCCCCGCAGCCCTGACCCTCTGACAGGGACTGGTCCCCGCAGCCCTGACCCGCTCACAGCGACAGGTCCCCGCAGCCCTGTCCCGCTCACAGGGACTGGTCCCCGCAGCCCTGACTGGCTCACAGGGACTGGTCCCCGCAGCCCTGACCGGCTCACAGGGACTGGTCCCCGCAGCCCTGACCGGCTCACAGGGACTTGTCCCCGCTGCCCTGACCGGCTCACAGGGACTGGTCCCCTCAGCTCTGACCCCCTGACAGCTATTTGCCACCGCAGCCCTGACCCGCTCCCAGGGACTTGCCCCCGCAGCCCTGACCCGCTCACAGGGACTGGTCACTGCAGCCCTGACCCCCTGACAGGGACTGGTCACCGCAGCCCTGACCCGCTCACAGGGACTGGTCCCCGCAGCCTTCACCGGCTCACAGGTACTGGCCCCCGCAGCCCTGACCGGCTCACAGGGACTGGTCCCCGCAGCCCTGACCGGCTCACAGGGACTGATCCCCGCAGCCCTGACCCGCTCACAGGGACTGGTCCCCGCAGCCCTGACCCCCTGACAGCTATTTGCGACCGCAGCCCTCACCCCCTCACAGGGGCTGGCCCCCGCAGCCATGACACGATCACAGGCACTGTCCCCCGCAGCCCTGTCCCGCTGACATGGACTGGCCCCCGCAGCCCTGTCCCGCTCACAGGGACTTTCCCCCGCAGCCCTGACCCGCTCACAGGGACTGTCCCCCGCAGCCCAGACCCGCTCACAGGGACTGTCCCCCACAGCCCAGACCCGCTCACAGGGACTGTCCCCCGCAGCCCTGACCCGCTCACAGGGACTGTCCCCCGCAGCCCTGACCCGCTCACAGGGACTGTCCCCCGCAGCCCTGACCCGCTCACAGGGACTGTCCCCCGCAGCCCTGACCCGCTCACAGGGACTGTCCCCCGCAGCCCTGACCCGCTCACAGGGACTGTCCCCCGCAGCCCTGACCCTCTGACAGGTACTGGTCCCCGCAGCCCTGACCCTCTGACAGGGACTGGTCCCCGCATCCATGACCCGCTCACAGCGACAGGTCGCCGCAGCCCTGTCCCGCTCACAGGGACTGGTCCCCGCGGCCCTGACTGCCTCACAGGGACTGGTCCCCGCAGCCCTGACCGGCTCACAGGGACTATTCCCCGCAGCCCTGACTGGCTCACAGGGACAGGTCCCCGCAGCCCTGACCCGCTCACAGGGACTGGCCCCCGCAGCCCTGACCCGCTCACAGGCACTGGCCCCCGCAGCCCTGACCCGCTCACAGGGACTGGCCTCCGCAGCCCTGACCCGCTCACAGGGACTGGCCCCCGCAGCCCTGACCCACTCACAGGGACTGGTCACCGCAGCCCTGACCCCCTGACAGGGACTGGTCCCCGCAGCCCTGACCCGCTCACAGGGACTGGTCCCCGCAGCCATGACCCGCTCACAGGGACTGGTCCCCGCAGCCCTGACCCGCTCACAGGGACTGGGCCCCGCAGCCCTGAACCGCTCACAGGGTCTGGTCCCCGCAGCACTGACCCGCTCACAGGGACTGGTCCCCGCAGCCCTGACCCGCTCACAGGGACTGGCCCACGCAGCCCTGACCCCCTGACAGCTATTTGCCACCGCAGCCCTCACCCGCTCACAGGGACTGGCCCCTGCAGCCATGATACGATCACAGGCACTGTCCCCCGCAGCCCTGTCCCGCTGACATGGACTGGCCCCCGCAGCCCTGACCCTCTGACAGCTATTTCCCACCGCAGCCCTGACCCGCTAACAGGGACTGTCCCCCGCAGCCCTGACCCGCTCACAGCGACTGGCCCCCGCAGCCATGACCCGCTCACAGGGACTGGCCCCCGCAGCCCTGACCCGCTCACAGGGACTGGTCTCCGCAGCTCTGACCCCCTGACAGGGACTGGTCCCCGCAGCCCTGACCCGCTCACAGGGACTGGTCCCCGCAGCCCTGACCCGCTCACAGGGACTTGTCCCCGCAGCCCTGACCCGCTCACAGGGACTGGCCCCCGCAGCCCTGACCCGCTCTCAGGGACTGGCCCCCGCAGCCCTGACCCGCTCACAGGGACTGGTCCCCGCAGCCCTGACCTCCTGACCGCTATTTGCCACCGCAGCCCTCACCCGCTCACAGGGACTGGCCCCCGCAGCCATGACACGATCACAGACACTGTGCCCCGCAGCCATGTCCCGCTGACATGGACTTGCCCGCGCAGCCCTGCCCGCTCACAGGGACTGGCCCCCGCAGCCCTGGCCCGCTCACAGGGACTGGCCCCCGCAGCCCTGGCCCGCTCACAGGGACTGGCCCCCGCAGCCCTGGCCCGCTCACAGGGACTGGCCCCCGCAGCCCTGGCCCGCTCACAGGGACTGGCCCCCGCAGCCCTGGCCCGCTCACAGGGACTGGCCCCCGCAGCCATGAACTGATCACAGGGACTGGCCCCCGCAGCCATGACCCGATCACAGGGACTGGCCCCCGAAGCCCTGACCCGCTCACAGGGACTGGCCCTGGCAGCCCTGACCCGCTCACAGGGACTGGCCCCCGCAGCCCTTACCCTCTCACAGGGACTGGTCCCCGCAGCCCTGGCCCGCTCACAGGGACTGGCCCCCGCAGCCCTGGCCCGCTCACAGGGACTGGCCCCCGCAGCCCTGGCCCGCTCACAGGGACTGGCCCCCGCAGCCCTGGCCCGCTCACAGGGACTGGCCCCCGCAACCCTGGCCCGCTCACAGGGACTGGCCCCCGCAGCCCTGGCCCGCTCACAGTGACTGGCCCACGCAGCCCTGGCCCGCTCACAGGGACTGGCCCCCGCAGCCCTGGCCCGCTCACAGGGACTGGCCCCCGCAGCCCTGACCCGCTCACAGGGACTGGTCCCCGCAACCCTGACCCCCTGACAGGGACTGGTCACCGCAGCCCTGACCCGCTCACAGGGACTGGTCCCCGCAGCCTTGACCGGCTCACAGGTACTGGCCCCCGCAGCCCTGACCGGCTCACAGGGACTGGTCCCCGCAGCCCTGACCGGCTCACAGGGACTGATCCCCGCAGCCCTGACCCGCTCACAGGGACTGGTCCCCGCAGCCCTGACCCCCTGACAGCTATTTGCGACCGCAGCCCTCACCCCCTCACAGGGACTGGCCCCCGCAGCCATGACACGATCACAGGCACTGTCCCCCGCAGCCCTGTCCCGCTGACATGGACTGGCCCCCGCAGCCCTGTCCCGCTCACAGGGACTTTCCCCCGCAGCCCTGACCCGCTCACAGGGACTGTCCCCCGCAGCCCAGACCCGCTCACAGGGACTGTCCCCCACAGCCCAGACCCGCTCACAGGGACTGTCCCCCGCAGCCCTGACCCGCTCACAGGGACTGTCCCCCGCAGCCCTGACCCGCTCACAGGGACTGTCCCCCGCAGCCCTGACCTGCTCACAGGCACTGGCCCCCGCAGCCCTGACCCGCTCACAGGCACTGGCCCCCGCAGCCCTGGCCCACGCACAGGCACTGGCCCCCGCAGGCCTGGCCCGCTCACAGGCACTGGCCCCCGCAGCCCTGACCCGCTCACAGGCATTGGCCCCCGCAGCCCTGACCAGCTCACAGGGACTGGCCCCCGCAGCCATGACCCGATCACAGGGACTGGCCCCCGCAGCCCTGACCCGCTCACAGGGACTGGCACCCGTAGCCCTGACCCTCTGACAGGGACTGGTCCCCGCAGCCCTGACCATCTGACAGGGACTGTTCCCCGCTGCCATGACCCGCTCACAGCGACAGGTCGCCGCAGCCCTGTCCCGCTCACAGGGACTGGTCCCCGCGGCCCTGACTGGCTCACAGGGACTGGTCCCCGCAGCCCTGACCGGCTCACAGGGACTATTCCCCGCAGCCCTGACTGGCTCACAGGGACAGGTCCCCGCAGCCCTGACCCGCTCACAGGGACTGGTCCCCGCAGCCCTGACCCGCTCACAGGCACTGGCCCCCGCAGCCCTGACCCGCTCACAGGGACTGGCCTCCGCAGCCCTGACCCGCTCACAAGGACTGGCCCCCCCAGCCCTGACCCACTCACAGGGACTGGTCACCGCAGCCCTGACCCCCTGACAGGGACTGGTCCCCGCAGCCCTGACCCGCTCACAGGGACTGGTCCCCGCAGCCCTGACCCGCTCACAGGGACTGGTCCCCGCAGCCCTGACCCGCTCACAGGGACTGGGCCCCGCAGCCCTGAACCGCTCACAGGGACTGGTCCCTGCAGCACTGACCCGCTCACATGGACTGGTCCCCGCAGCCCTGTCCCGCTGACATGGACTGGCCCCCGCAGCCCTGACCCTCTGACAGCTATTTCCCACCGCAGCCCTGACCCGCTAACAGGGACTGTCCCCCGCAGCCCTGACCCGCTCACAGCGACTGACCCCCGCAGCCATGACCCGCTCACAGGGACTGGCCCCCGCAGCCCTGACCCGCTCACAGGGACTGGTCTCCGCAGCCCTGTCCCCCTGACAGGGACTGGTCCCCGCAGCCCTGACCCGCTCACAGGGACTGGTCCCCGCAGCCCTGACCCGCTCACAGGGACTTGTCCCCGCAGCCCTGACCCGCTCACAGGGACTTGCCCCCGCAGCCCTGACCCCCTGACAGCTATTTGCCACCGCAGCCCTCACCCGCTCACAGGGACTGGCCCCTGCAGCCATGACACGATCACAGGCACTGTCCCCCGCAGCCCTGTCCCGCTGACATGGACTGGCCCCCGCAGCCCTGACCCCCTGACAGCTATTTGCCACCGCAGCCCTCACCCGCTCACAGGGACTGGCCCCCGCTGCCATGACACGATCACAGGCACTGTCACCCGCAGCCCTGTCCCGCTGCCATGGACTGGTCCCCGCAGCCCTGACCCGCTCACAGGGACTGGTCCCTGCAGCCCTGACCCGCTCACAGGGACTGGTCCCCGCAGCCCTGACCCGCTCACAGGGACAGGTCCCCGCAGCCCTGACCCGCTCACAGGGACTGGCCCCCGCAGCCCTGACCCGCTCACAGGCACTGGCCCCCGCAGCCCTGACCCGCTCACAGGGACTGGCCTCCGCAGCCCTGACCCGCTCACAGGGACTGGCCCCCGCAGCCCTGACCCACTCACAGGGACTGGTCACCGCAGCCCTGACCCCCTGACAGGGACTGGTCCCCGCAGCCCTGACCCGCTCACAGGGACTGGTCCCCGCAGCCCTGACCCGCTCACAGGGACTGGTCCCCGCAGCCCTGACCCGCTCACAGGGACTGGGCCCCGCAGCCCTGAACCGCTCACAGGGTCTGGTCCCCGCAGCACTGACCCGCTCACAGGGACTGGTCCCCGCAGCCCTGACCCGCTCACAGGGACTGGCCCACGCAGCCCTGACCCCCTGACAGCTATTTGCCACCGCAGCCCTCACCCGCTCACAGGGACTGGCCCCTGCAGCCATGATACGATCACAGGCACTGTCCCCCGCAGCCCTGTCCCGCTGACATGGACTGGCCCCCGCAGCCCTGACCCTCTGACAGCTATTTCCCACCGCAGCCCTGACCCGCTAACAGGGACTGTCCCCCGCAGCCCTGACCCGCTCACAGCGACTGGCCCCCGCAGCCATGACCCGCTCACAGGGACTGGCCCCCGCAGCCCTGACCCGCTCACAGGGACTGGCCTCCGCAGCTCTGACCCCCTGACAGGGACTGGTCCCCGCAGCCCTGACCCGCTCACAGGGACTGGTCCCCGCAGCCCTGACCCGCTCACAGGGACTGGCCCCCGCAGCCCTGACCCGCTCTCAGGGACTGGCCCCCGCAGCCCTGACCCGCTCACAGGGACTGGTCCCCGCAGCCCTGACCTCCTGACCGCTATTTGCCACCGCAGCCCTCACCCGCTCACAGGGACTGGCCCCCGCAGCCATGACACGATCACAGACACTGTGCCCCGCAGCCATGTCCCGCTGACATGGACTGGCCCGCGCAGCCCTGCCCGCTCACAGGGACTGGCCCCCGCAGCCCTGGCCCCCTCACAGGGACTGGCCCCCGCAGCCCTGGCCCGCTCACAGGGACTGGCCCCCGCAGCCCTGGCCCGCTCACAGGGACTGGCCCCCGCAGCCCTGGCCCGCTCACAGGGACTGGCCCCCGCAGCCCTGGCCCGCTCACAGGGACTGGCCCCCGCAGCCATGAACTGATCACAGGGACTGGCCCCCGCAGCCATGACCCGATCACAGGGACTGGCCCGCGAAGTCCTGACCCGCTCACAGGGACTGGCCCTGGCAGCCCTGACCCGCTCACAGGGACTGGCCCCCGCAGCCCTTACCCTCTCACAGGGACTGGTCCCCGCAGCCCTGGCCCGCTCACAGGGACTGGCCCCCGCAGCCCTGGCCCGCTCACAGGGACTGGCCCCCGCAGCCCTGGCCCGCTCACAGGGACTGGCCCCCGCAGCCCTGGCCCGCTCACAGGGACTGGCCCCCGCAGCCCTGGCCCGCTCACAGGGACTGGCCCCCGCAGCCCTGGCCCGCTCACAGTGACTGGCCCCCGCAGCCCTGGCCCGCTCACAGGGACTGGCCCCCGCAGCCCTGGCCCGCTCACAGGGACTGGCCCCCGCAGCCCTGACCCGCTCACAGGGACTGGTCCCCGCAACCCTGACCCCCTGACAGGGACTGGTCACCGCAGCCCTGACCCGCTCACAGGGACTGGTCCCCGCAGCCTTGACCGGCTCACAGGTACTGGCCCCCGCAGCCCTGACCGGCTCACAGGGACTGGTCCCCGCAGCCCTGACCGGCTCACAGGGACTGATCCCCGCAGCCCTGACCCGCTCACAGGGACTGGTCCCCGCAGCCCTGACCCCCTGACAGCTATTTGCGACCGCAGCCCTCACCCCCTCACAGGGACTGGCCCCCGCAGCCATGACACGATCACAGGCACTGTCCCCCGCAGCCCTGTCCCGCTGACATGGACTGGCCCCCGCAGCCCTGTCCCGCTCACAGGGACTTTCCCCCGCAGCCCTGACCCGCTCACAGGGACTGTCCCCCGCAGCCCAGACCCGCTCACAGGGACTGTCCCCCACAGCCCAGACCCGCTCACAGGGACTGTCCCCCGCAGCCCTGACCCGCTCACAGGGACTGTCCCCCGCAGCCCTGACCCGCTCACAGGGACTGTCCCCCGCAGCCCTGACCCGCTCACAGGGACTGTCCCCCGCAGCCCTGACCTGCTCACAGGCACTGGCCCCCGCAGCCCTGACCCGCTCACAGGCACTGGCCCCCGCAGCCCTGGCCCACGCACAGGCACTGGCCCCCGCAGGCCTGGCCCGCTCACAGGCACTGGCCCCCGCAGCCCTGACCCGCTCACAGGCACTGGCCCCCGCAGCCCTGACCAGCTCACAGGGACTGGCCCCCGCAGCCATGACCCGATCACAGGGACTGGCCCCCGCAGCCCTGACCCGCTCACAGGGACTGGCACCCGTAGCCCTGACCCTCTGACAGGGACTGGTCCCCGCAGCCCTGACCATCTGACAGGGACTGTTCCCCGCTGCCATGACCCGCTCACAGCGACAGGTCGCCGCAGCCCTGTCCCGCTCACAGGGACTGGTCCCCGCGTCCCTGACTGGCTCACAGGGACTGGTCCCCGCAGCCCTGACCGGCTCACAGGGACTATTCCCCGCAGCCCTGACTGGCTCACAGGGACAGGTCCCCGCAGCCCTGACCCGCTCACAGGGACTGGTCCCCGCAGCCCTGACCCGCTCACAGGCACTGGCCCCCGCAGCCCTGACCCGCTCACAGGGACTGGCCTCCGCAGCCCTGACCCGCTCACAAGGACTGGCCCCCGCAGCCCTGACCCACTCACAGGGACTGGTCACCGCAGCCCTGACCCCCTGACAGGGACTGGTCCCCGCAGCCCTCACCCGCTCACAGGGACTGGTCCCCGCAGCCCTGACCCGCTCACAGGGACTGGTCCCCGCAGCCCTGACCCGCTCACAGGGACTGGGCCCCGCAGCCCTGAACCGCTCACAGGGACTGGTCCCTGCAGCACTGACCCGCTCACAGGGACTGGTCCCCGCAGCCCTGTCCCGCTGACATGGACTGGCCCCCGCAGCCCTGACCCTCTGACAGCTATTTCCCACCGCAGCCCTGACCCGCTAACAGGGACTGTCCCCCGCAGCCCTGACCCGCTCACAGCGACTGACCCCCGCAGCCATGACCCGCTCACAGGGACTGGCCCCCGCAGCCCTGACCCGCTCACAGGGACTGATCTCCGCAGCCCTGACCCCCTGACAGGGACTGGTCCCCGCAGCCCTGACCCGCTCACAGGGACTGGTCCCCGCAGCCCTGACCCGCTCACAGGGACTTGTCCCCACAGCCCTGACCCGCTCACAGGGACTGGCCCCCGCAGCCCTGACCCCCTGACAGCTATTTGCCACCGCAGCCCTCACCCGCTCACAGGGACTGGCCCCTGCAGCCATGACACGATCACAGGCACTGTCCCCCGCAGCCCTGTCCCGCTGACATGGACTGGCCCCCGCAGCCCTGACCCCCTGACAGCTATTTGCCACCGCAGCCCTCACCCGCTCACAGGGACTGGCCCCCGCTGCCATGACACGATCACAGGCACTGTCACCCGCAGCCCTGTCCCGCTGCCATGGACTGGTCCCCGCAGCCCTGACCCGCTCACAGGGACTGGTCCCTGCAGCCCTGACCCGCTCACAGGGACTGGTCCCCGCAGCCCTGACCCGCTCCCAGGGACTGGCCCCCGCAGCCCTGACCCCCTGACAGCTATTTGCCACGGCAGCCCTGACCCGCTCACAGGGACTGGACCCCGCAAGCCCTGACCCCCTGACAGGGACTGGTCCCCGCAGCCCTGACCCGCTCACAGGGACTGGTCCCCGCAGCCCTGACCCGCTCCCAGGGACTGGCCCCCGCAGCCCTGACCCCCTGACAGCTATTTGCCCCCGCAGCCCTGACCCGCTCACAGGGACTTTCCCCCGCAGCCCTGACCCGCTCACAGGGACTGTCCCCCGCAGCCCAGACCCGCTCACAGGGACTGTCGCCTACAGCCCAGACCCGCTCACAGGGACTGTCCCCCGCAGCCCTGACCCGCTCACAGGGACTGTCCCCCGCAGCCCTGACCTGCTCACAGGGACTGGCCCCCGCAGCCCTGACCCGCTCACAGGCACTGGCCCCCGCAGCCCTGGCCCGCGCACAGGCACTGGCCCCCACAGGCCTGGCCCGCTCACAGGCACTGGCCCCCGCAGTCCTGACCCGCTCACAGGCACTGGCCCCCGCAGCCCTGACCAGCTCACAGGGACTGGCCCCCGCAGCCATGACCCGATCACAGGGACTGGCCCCCGCAGCCCTGACCCGCTCACAGGGACTGGTCCCCGCAGCCATGACCCGCTCACAGCGACAGGTCGCCGCAGCCCTGTCCCGCTCACAGGGACTGGTCCCCGCGGCCCTGACTGGCTCACAGGGACTGGTCCCCGCAGCCCTGACCGGCTCACAGGGACTATTCCCCGCAGCCCTGACTGGCTCACAGGGACAGATCCCCGCAGCCGAGACCCGCTCACAGGGACTGGTCCCCGCAGCCCTGACCCGCTCACAGGCACTGGCCCCCGCAGCCCTGACCCGCTCACAGGGACTGGCCTCCGCAGCCCTGACCCGCTCACAAGGACTGGCCCCCGCAGCCCTGACCCACTCACAGGGACTGGTCACCGCAGCCCTGACCCCCTGACAGGGACTGGTCCCCGCAGCCCTGACCCGCTCACAGGGACTGGTCCCCGCAGCCCTGACCCGCTCACAGGGACTGTTCCCCGCAGCCCTGACCCGCTCACAGGGACTGGGCCCCGCAGCCCTGAACCGCTCACAGGGACTGGTCCCCGCAGCACTGACCTGCTCACAGGGACTGGTCCCCGCAGCCCTGACCCGCTCACAGGGACTGGCCCACGCAGCCCTGACCCCCTAACAGCTATTTGCCACTGCAGCCCTCACCCGCTCACAGGGACTGGCCCCTGCACCCATGACACGATCACAGGCACTGTCCCCCGCAGCCCTGTCCCGCTGACATGGACTGGCCCCCGCAGCCCTGACCCTCTGACAGCTATTTCCCACCGCAGCCCTGACCCGCTAACAGGGACTGTCCCCCGCAGCCCTGACCCGCTCACAGCGACTGGCCCCCGCAGCCATGACCCGCTCACAGGGACTGGCCCCCGCAGCCCTGACCCCGTGACAGGGACTGGTCCCCGCCGCCCTGACCCGCTCACAGGGACTGGTCCCCGCATCCCTGACCCGCTCACAGGGACTTGTCCCCGCAGCCCTGACCCGCTCACAGGGACTGGCCCCCGCAGCCCTGACCCCCTGACAGCTATTTGCCACCGCAGCCCTCACCCGCTCACAGGGACTGGCCCCTGCAGCCATGACACGATCACAGGCACTGTCCCCCGCAGCCCTGTCCCGCTGACATGGACTGGCCCCCGCAGCCCTGACCCCCTGACAGCTATTTGCCACCGCAGCCCTCACCCGCTCACAGGTACTGGCCCCCGCAGCCATGACACGATCTCAGGCACTGTCACCCGCAGCCCTGTCCCGCTGCCATGGACTGGTCCCCGCAGCCCTGACCCGCTCACAGGGACTGGTCCCTGCAGCCCTGACCCGCTCACAGGGACTGGTCCCCGCAGCCCTGACCCGCTCCCAGGCACTGGCCCCCGCAGCCCTGACCCCCTGACAGCTATTTGCCCCCGCAGCCCTGACCCGCTCATAGGGACTGGACCCCGCAAGCCCTGACCCCCTGACAGGGACTGGTCCCCGCAGCCCTGACGCGCTCACAGGGACTGGTTCCCGCAGCCCTGACCCGCTGACAGGGACTGTCCCCCGCAGCCCTGACCCGCTCACAGGGACTGGCCCCCGCAGCCCTGACCCGCTCACAGGGACTGGTCCCCGCAGCCCTGATCCCCTGGCAGGGACTGGTCCCCGCAGCCCTGACCCGCTCACAGGGACTGGTCCCCGCAGCCCTGATCCCCTGGCAGGGACTGGTCCCCGCAGCCCTGACCCGCTCACAGGGACAGGTCCCCGCAGCCCTGACCGGCTCACAGGGACTGGTCCCCGCAGCCCTGACCGGCTCACAGGGACTGGACCCGCAGCCCTGACCCGCTCACAGGGACTGGCCCCCGCTGCCCTGACCCCCTGACAGCTATTTGCCACCGCAGCCCTCACCCGCTCACAGGGACTGGCCCCCGCAGCCATGACTTGATCACAGGCACTGTCCCCCGCAGCCCTGTCCCGCTGACATGGACTGGCCCCCGCAGCCCTGTCCCGCCACAGGGACTGGCCCCCGCAGCCCTGACCCGCTCACAGGTACTGGCCCCCGCAGCCCTGACCCTCTGACAGCTATTTGCCACCGCTGCCCTGACCCACTCACCGGGACTGTCCCCCGCAGCCCTGACCCCCTGGTAGGGTCTGGTCCCCGCTGCCCTGACCCGCTCACAGCGACTGGTCCCCGCTGCCCTGACCCGCTCACAGGGACTGGTCCCCGCAGCCCTGACCGGCTCACAGGGACTGGTCCCCGCAGCCCTGACTGGCTCACAGGGACTGGACCCCGCAGCCCTGACCCGCTCACAGGGACTGGTACCCGCAGCCCTGACCCGCTCACAGCGACTGGTCCCCGCAGCCCTGACCCGCTCACAGGGACTGGCCCCCGCAGCCCTGACTCCCTGACAGCTATTTGCCACCGCAGCCCTCACCCGCTGACATGGACTGGCCCCCGCAGCCCTGTCCCGCCACAGGGACTGGCCCCCGCAGCCCTGGCCCGCTCACAGGGACTGGCCCCCGCAGCCCTGACCCTCTGACAGGGACTGGTCCCCGCAGCCATGACCCGCTCACAGCGACAGGTCGCCGCAGCCCTCACCCGCTCACAGGGACTGGCCCCCGCAGCCATGACACGATCACAGGCACTGTCCCCCGCAGCCCTGTCCCGCTGACATGGACTGGCCCCCGCAGCCCTGACCCTCTGACAGCTATTTCCCACCGCAGCCCTGACCCGCTAACAGGGACTGTCCCCCGCAGCCCTGACCCGCTCACAGCGACTGGCCCCCGCAGCCATGACCCGCTCACAGGGACTGGCCCCCGCAGCCCTGACCCGCTCACAGGGACTGGTCTCCGCAGCCCTGACCCCCTGACAGGGACTGGTCCCCGCAGCCCTGACCCGCTCACAGGGACTGGTCCCCGCAGCCCTGACCCGCTCACAGGGACTTGTCCCCGCAGCCCTGACCCGCTCACAGGGACTGGCACCCGCAGCCCTGACCCCCTGACAGCTATTTGCCACCGCAGCCCTCACCCGCTCACAGGGACTGGCCCCTGCAGCCATGACACGATCACAGGCACTGTCCCCCGCAGCCCTGTCCCGCTGACATGGACTGGCCCCCGCAGCCCTGACCCCCTGACAGCTATTTGCCACCGCAGCCCTCACCCGCTCACAGGGACTGGCCCCCGCAGCCATGACACGATCACAGGCACTGTCACCCGCAGCCCTGTCCCGCTGCCATGGACTGGCCCCCGCAGCCCTGTCCCGCCACTGGGACTGGCCCCCGCAGCCCTGACCCGCTCACAGGGACTGGTCCCCGCAGCCCTGACCGGCTCACAGGGACTGGCCCCCGCAGCCCTGGCCCGCTCACAGGGACTGGCCCCCGCAGCCCTGGCCCGCTCACAGGGACTGGCCCCCGTTGCCCTGGCCCGCTCACAGGGACTGGCCCCCGCAGCCCTGGCCCGCTCACAGGGACTGGCCCCCGCAGCCCTGGCCCGCTCACAGGGACTGGCCCCCGCATCCATGACCCGATCACAGGGACTGTCCCCCGCAGCCCTGACCCGCTCACAGGGACTGGTCCCCGCAGCCCTGACCCTCTGACAGGGACTGGTCCCCGCAGCCCTGACCCGCTCACAGCGACAGGTCCCCGCAGCCCTGTCCCGCTCACAGGGACTGGTCCCCGCAGCCCTGACTGGCTCACAGGGACTGGTCCCCGCAGCCCTGACCGGCTCACAGGGACTGGTCCCCGCTGCCCTGACCCGCTCACAGGGACTGGTCCCCGCAGCTCTGACTCCCTGACAGCTATTTGCCACCGCAGCCCTGACCCGCTAACAGGGACTGTCCCCCGCCGCCCTGACCCGCTCACAGGGACTTGTCCCCGCAGCCCTGACCGGCTCACAGTGACTGGTCCCCGCCGCCCTGACCCGCTCACAGGGACTGGCCCCCGCAGCCCTGACCCGCTCCCAGGGACTTGCCCCCGCAGCCCTGACCCGCTCACAGGGACTGGTCCCCGCAGCCCTGACCCGCTCACAGGGACTGGTCCCTGCAGCCCTGACCCGCTCACAGGGACTGGCCCACGCAGCCCTGACCCCCTGACAGCTATTTGCCACTGCAGCCCTCACCCGCTCACAGGGACTGGCCCCTGCACCCATGACACGATCACAGGCACTGTCCCCCGCAGCCCTGTCCCGCTGACATGGACTGGCCCCCGCAGCCCTGACCCTCTGACAGCTATTTCCCACCCCAGCCCTGACCCGCTAACAGGGACTGTCCCCCGCAGCCCTGACCCGCTCACAGCGACTGGCCCCCGCAGCCATGACCCGCTCACAGGGACTGGCCCCCGCAGCCCTGACCCGCTCACAGGGACTGGTCTCCGCAGCCCTGACCCCCTGACAGGGACTGGTCCCCGCAGCCCTGACCCGCTCACAGGGACTGGTCCCCGCAGCCCTGACCCGCTCACAGGGACTTGTCCCCGCAGCCCTGACCCGCTCACAGGGACTGGACCCCGCAGCCCTGACCCGCTCACAGGGACTGGCCCCCGCAGCCCTGACCCGCTCACAGGGACTGGTCCCCGCAGCCCTGACCCCCTGACAGCTATTTGCCACCGCAGCCCTCACCCGCTCACAGGGACTGGCCCCCGCAGCCATGACACGATCACAGACACTGTGCCCCGCAGCCCTGTCCCGCTGACATGGACTGGCCCGCGCAGCCCTGCCCGCTCACAGGGACTGGCCCCCGCAGCCCTGGCCCGCTCACAGGGACTGGCCCCCGCAGCCCTGGCCCGCTCACAGGGACTGGCCCCCGCAGCCCTGGCCCGCTCACAGGGACTGGCCCCCGCAGCCCTGGCCCGCTCACAGGAACTGGCTCCCGCAGCCATGAACTGATCACAGGGATTGGCCCCCGCAGCCATGACCCGATCACAGGGACTGGCCCCCGCAGCCCTGACCCGCTCACAGGGACTGGCCCTGGCAGCCCTGACCCGCTCACACGGATTGGCCCCCGCAGCCCTGACCCGCTCACAGGGACTGGTCCCCGCAGGCCTGGCCCGCTCACAGGGACTGGCCCCCGCAGCCCTGGCCCGCTCACAGGGACTGGCCCCCGCAGCCCTGGCCCGCTCACAGGGACTGGCCCCCGCAGCCCTGGCCCGCTCACAGGGACTGGCCCCCGCAGCCGTGGCCCGCTCACAGGGACTGGCCCCCGCAGCCCTGGCCCGCTCACAGGGACTGGCCCCCGCAGCCCTGGCCCGCTCACAGGGACTGGCCCCCGCAGCCCTGGCCCGCTCACAGGGACTGGCCCCCGCAGCCCTGGCCCGCTCACAGGGACTGGCCCCCGCAGCCCTGGCCCGCTCACAGGGACTGGCCCCCGCAGCCCTGGCCCGCTCACAGGGACTGGCCCCTGCAGCCCTGGCCCGCTCACAGGGACTGGCCCCCGCAGCCCTGGCCCGCTCACAGGGACTGGCCCCCGCAGCCATGACCCGCTCACAGGCACTGGCCCCCGCAGCCCTGACCCGCTCACAGGGACTGGCCTCCGCAGTCCTGACCCGCTCACAAGGACTGGCCCCCGCAGCCCTGACCCACTCACAGGGACTGGTCACCGCAGCCCTGACCCCCTGACAGGGACTGGTCCCCGCAGCCCTGACCCGCTCACAGGGACTGGTCCCCGCAGCCCTGACCCGCTCACAGGGACTGGTCCCCGCAGCCCTGACCCGCTCACAGGGACTGGGCCCCGCAGCCCTGAACCGCTCACAGGGACTGGTCCCCGCAGCACTGACCCGCTCACAGGTACTGGTCCCCGCAGCCCTGTCCCGCTGACATGGACTGGCCCCCGCAGCCCTGACCCTCTGACAGCTATTTCCCACCGCAGCCCTGACCCGCTAACAGGGACTGTCCCCCGCAGCCCTGACCCGCTCACAGCGACTGGCCCCCGCAGCCATGACCCGCTCACAGGGACTGGCCCCCGCAGCCCTGACCCGCTCACAGGGACTTGTCTCCGCAGCCCTGACCCCCTGACAGGGACTGGTCCCCGCAGCCCTGACCCGCTCACAGGGACTGGTCCCCGCAGCCCTGACCCGCTCACAGGGACTTGTCCCCGCAGCCCTGACCCGCTCACAGGGACTGGCCCCCGCCGCCCTGACCCCCTGACACCCATTTGCCACCGCAGCCCTCACCCGCTCACAGGGACTGGCCCCTGCAGCCATGACACGATCACAGGCACTGTCCCCCGCAGCCCTGTCCCGCTGACATGGACTGGCCCCCGCAGCCCTGACCCCCTGACAGCTATTTGCCACCGCAGCCCTCAACCGCTCACAGGGACTGGCCCCCGCAGCCATGACACGATCACAGGCACTGTCACCCGCAGCCCTGTCCCGCTGCCATGGACTGGTCCCCGCAGCCCTGACCCGCTCACAGGGTCTGGTCCCTGCAGCCCTGACCCGCTCACAGGGACTGGTCCCCGCAGCCCTGACCCGCTCCCAGGGACTGGCCCCCGCAGCCCTGACCCCCTGACAGCTATTTGCCCCCGCAGCCCTGACCCGCTCACAGGGACTGGACCCCGCAAGCCCTGACCCCCTGACAGGGACTGGTCCCCGCAGCCCTGACCCGCTCACAGGGACTGGTCCCCGCAGCCCTGACCCGCTCCCAGGGACTGGCCCCCGCAGCCCTGACCCCCTGACAGCTATTTGCCCCCGCAGCCCTGACCCGCTCACAGGGACTTTCCCCCGCAGCCCTGACCCGCTCACAGGGACTGTCCCCCGCAGCCCAGACCCGCTCACAGGGACTGTCCCCTACAGCCCAGACCCGCTCACAGGGACTGTCCCCCGCAGCCCTGACCCGCTCACAGGGACTGTCCCCCGCAGCCCTGACCCGCTCACAGGGACTGTCCCCCGCAGCCCTGACCTGCTCACAGGGACTGGCCCCCGCAGCCCTGACCCGCTCACAGGCACTGGCCCCCGCAGCCCTGGCCCGCGCACAGGCACTGCCCCCCACAGGCCTGGCCCGCTCACAGGCACTGGCCCCCGCAGCCCTGACCCGCTCACAGGCACTGGCCCCCGCAGCCCTGACCAGCTCACAGGGACTGGCCCCCGCAGCCATGACCCGATCACAGGGACTGGCCCCCGCAGCCCTGACCCGCTCACAGGGACTGGCCCCCGCAGCCCTGACCCTCTGACAGGGACTGGTCCCCGCAGCCCTGACCCTCTGACAGGGACTGGTCCCCGCAGCCATGACCCGCTCACAGCGACAGGTCGCCGCAGCCCTGTCCCGCTCACAGGGACTGGTCCCCGCGGCCCTGACTGGCTCACAGGGACTGGTCCCCGCAGCCCTGACCGGCTCACAGGGACTATTCCCCGCAGCCCTGACTGGCTCACAGGGACAGGTCCCCGCAGCCGAGACCCGCTCACAGGGACTGGTCCCCGCAGCCCTGACCCGCTCACAGGCACTGGCCCCCGCAGCCCTGACCCGCTCACAGGGACTGGCCTCCGCAGCCCTGACCCGCTCACAAGGACTGGCCCCCGCAGCCCTGACCCACTCACAGGGACTGGTCACCGCAGCCCTGACCCCCTGACAGGGACTGGTCCCCGCAGCCCTGACCCGCTCACAGGGACTGGTCCCCGCAGCCCTGACCCGCTCACAGGGACTGTTCCCCGCAGCCCTGACCCGCTCACAGGGACTGGGCCCCGCTGCCCTGAACCGCTCACAGGGACTGGTCCCCGCAGCACTGACCCGCTCACAGGGACTGGTCCCCGCAGCCCTGACCCGCTCACAGGGACTGGCCCACGCAGCCCTGACCCCCTGACAGCTATTTGCCACTGCAGCCCTCACCCGCTCACAGGGACTGGCCCCTGCAGCCATGACACGATCACAGGCACTGTCCCCCGCAGCCCTGTCCCGCTGACATGGACTGGCCCCCGCAGCCCTGACCCTCTGACAGCTATTTCCCACCGCAGCCCTGACCCGCTAACAGGGACTGTCCCCCGCAGCCCTGACCCGCTCACAGCGACTGGCCCCCGCAGCCATGACCCGCTCACAGGGACTGGCCCCCGCAGCCCTGACCCCGTGACAGGGACTGATCCCCGCAGCCCTGACCCGCTCACAGGGACTGGTCCCCGCAGCCCTGACCCGCTCACAGGGACTTGTCCCCGCAGCCCTGACCCGCTCACAGGGACTGGCCCCCGCAGCCCTGACCCCCTGACAGCTATTTGCCACCGCAGCCCTCACCCGCTCACAGGGACTGGCCCCTGCAGCCATGACACGATCACAGGCACTGTCCCCCGCAGCCCTGTCCCGCTGACATGGACTGGCCCCCGCAGCCCTGACCCCCTGACAGCTATTTGCCACCGCAGCCCTCACCCGCTCACAGGGACTGGCCCCCGCAGCCATGACACGATCTCAGGCACTGTCACCCGCAGCCCTGTCCCGCTGCCATGGACTGGTCCCCGCAGCCCTGACCCGCTCACAGGGACTGGTCCCTGCAGCCCTGACCCGCTCACAGGGACTGGTCCCCGCAGCCCTGACCCGCTCCCAGGCACTGGCCCCCGCAGCCCTGACCCCCTGACAGCTATTTGCCCCCGCAGCCCTGACCCGCTCACAGGGACTGGACCCCGCAAGCCCTGACCCCCTGACAGGGACTGGTCCCCGCAGCCCTGACCCGCTCACAGGGACTGGTTCCCGCAGCCCTGACCCGCTGACAGGGACTGTCCCCCGCAGCCCTGACCCGCTCACAGGGACTGGCCCCCGCAGCCCTGACCCGCTCACAGGGACTGGTCCCCGCAGCCCTGATCCCCTGGCAGGGACTGGTCCCCGCAGCCCTGACCCGCTCACAGGGACTGGTCCCCGCAGCCCTGATCCCCTGGCAGGGACTGGTCCCCGCAGCCCTGACCCGCTCACAGGGACAGGTCCCCGCAGCCCTGACCGGCTCACAGGGACTGGTCCCCGCAGCCCTGACCGGCTCACAGGGACTGGACCCGCAGCCCTGACCCGCTCACAGGGACTGGCCCCCGCTGCCCTGACCCCCTGACAGCTAATTGCCACCGCAGCCCTCACCCGCTCACAGGGACTGGCCCCCGCAGCCATGACTTGATCACAGGCACTGTCCCCCGCAGCCCTGTCCCGCTGACATGGACTGGCCCCCGCAGCCCTGTCCCGCCACAGGGACTGGCCCCCGCAGCCCTGACCCGCTCACAGGTACTGGCCCCCGCAGCCCTGACCCTCTGACAGCTATTTGCCACCGCTGCCCTGACCCACTCACCGGGACTGTCCCCCGCAGCCCTGACCCCCTGGTAGGGTCTGGTCCCCGCTGCCCTGACCCGCTCACAGCGACTGGTCCCCGCTGCCCTGACCCGCTCACAGGGACTGGTCCCCGCAGCCCTGACCGGCTCACAGGGACTGGTTCCCGCAGCCCTGACTGGCTCACAGGGACTGGTCCCCGCAGCCCTGACCCGCTCACAGGGACTGGTACCCGCAGCCCTGACCCGCTCACAGCGACTGGTCCCCGCAGCCCTGACCCGCTCACAGGGACTGGCCCCCGCAGCCCTGACTCCCTGACAGCTATTTGCCACCGCAGCCCTCACCCGCTGACAAGGACTGGCCCCCGCAGCCCTGTCCCGCCACAGGGACTGGCCCCCGCAGCCCTGGCCCGCTCACAGGGACTGGCCCCCGCAGCCCTGACCCTCTGACAGGGACTGGTCCCCGCAGCCATGACCCGCTCACAGCGACAGGTCGCCGCAGCCCTCACCCGCTCACAGGGACTGGCCCCCGCAGCCATGACACGATCACAGGCACTGTCCCCCGCAGCCCTGTCCCGCTGACATGGACTGGCCCCCGCAGCCCTGACCCTCTGACAGCTATTTCCCACCGCAGCCCTGACCCGCTAACAGGGACTGTCCCCCGCAGCCCTGACCCGCTCACAGCGACTGGCCCCCGCAGCCATGACCCGCTCACAGGGACTGGCCCCCGCATCCCTGACCCGCTCACAGGGACTGGTCTCCGCAGCCCTGACCCGCTCACAGGGACTGGTCTCCGCAGCCCTGACCCGCTCACAGGGACTTGTCCCCGCAGCCCTGACCCGCTCACAGGGACTGGCCCCCGCAGCCCTGACCCCCTGACAGCTGTTTGCCACCGCAGCCCTCACCCGCTCACAGGGACTGGCCCCTGCAGCCATGACACGATCACAGGCACTGTCCCCCGCAGCCCTGTCCCGCTGTCATGGACTGGCCCCCGCAGCCCTGACCCCCTGACAGCTATTTGCCACCGCAGCCCTCACCCGCTCACAGGGACTGGCCCCCGCAGCCATGACACGATCACAGGCACTGTCACCCGCAGCCCTGTCCCGCTGCCATGGACTGGCCCCCGCAGCCCTGTCCCGCCACTGGGACTGGCCCCCGCAGCCCTGACCCGCTCACAGGGACTGGCCCCCGCAGCCCTGGCCCGCTCACAGGGACTGGCCCCCGCAGCCCTGGCCCGCTCACAGGGACTGGCCCCCGCAGCCCTGGCCCGCTCACAGGGACTGGCCCCCGCTGCCCTGGCCCGCTCACAGGGACTGGCCCCCGCAGCCCTGGCCCGCTCACAGGGACTGGCCCCCGCAGCCCTGGCCCGCTCACAGGGACTGGCCCCCGCATCCATGACCCGATCACAGGGACTGTCCCCCGCAGCCCTGACCCGCTCACAGGGACTGGTCCCCGCAGCCCTGACCCTCTGACAGGGACTGGTCCCCGCAGCCCTGACCCGCTCACAGCGACAGGTCCCCGCAGCCCTGTCCCGCTCACAGGGACTGGTCCCCGCAGCCCTGACTGGCTCACAGGGACTGGTCCCCGCAGCCCTGACCGGCTCACAGGGACTGGTCCCCGCAGCCCTGACCCGCTCACAGGGACTGGTCCCCGCAGCTCTGACTCCCTGACAGCTATTTGCCACCGCAGCCCTGACCCGCTAACAGGGACTGTCCCCCGCCGCCCTGACCCGCTCACAGGGACTTGTCCCCGCAGCCCTGACCGGCTCACAGTGACTGGTCCCCGCCGCCCTGACCCGCTCACAGGGACTGGCCCCCGCAGCCCTGACCCGCTCCCAGGGACTTGCCCCCGCAGCCCTGACCCGCTCACAGGGACTGGTCCCCGCAGCCCTGACCCGCTCACAGGGACTGGTCCCTGCAGCCCTGACCCGCTCACAGGGACTGTCCCCCTGCAGCCCTGACCCGCTCACAGGGACTGGCCCACGCAGCCCTGACGCCCTGACAGCTATTTGCCACTGCAGCCCTCACCCGCTCACAGGGACTGGCCCCTGCAGCCATGATACGATCACAGGCACTGTCCCCCGCAGCCCTGTCCCGCTGACATGGACTGGCCCCCGCAGCCCTGACCCTCTGACAGCTATTTCCCACCGCAGCCCTGACCCGCTAACAGGGACTGTCCCCCGCATCCCTGACCCGCTCACAGCGACTGGCCCCCGCAGCCATGACCCGCTCACAGGGACTGGCCCCCGCAGCCCTGACCCGCTCACAGGGACTGGTCTCCGCAGCCCTGACCCCGTGACAGGGACTGGTCCCCGCAGCCCTGACCCGCTCACAGGGACTGGTCCCCGCAGCCCTGACCCGCTCACAGGGACTTGTCCCCGCATCCCTGACCCGCTCACAGGGACTGGCCCCCGCAGCCCTGACCCCCTGACAGCTATTTGCCACCGCAGCCCTCACCCGCTCACAGGGACTGGCCCCTGCAGCCATGACACGATCACAGGCACTGTCCCCCGCAGCCCTGTCCCGCTGACATGGACTGGCCCCCGCAGCCCTGACCCCCTGACAGCTATTTGCCACCGCAGCCCTCACCCGCTCACAGGGACTGGCCCCCGCAGCCATGACACGATCTCAGGCACTGTCACCCGCAGCCCTGTCCCGCTGCCATGGACTGGTCCCCGCAGCCCTGACCCGCTCACAGGGACTGGTCCCTGCAGCCCTGACCCGCTCACAGGGACTGGTCCCCGCAGCCCTGACCCGCTCTCAGGCACTGGCCCCCGCAGCCCTGACCCCCTGACAGCTATTTGCCCCCGCAGCCCTGACCCGCTCACAGGGACTGGACCCCGCAAGCCCTGACCCCCTGACAGGGACTGGTCCCCGCAGCCCTGACCCGCTCACAGGGACTGGTTCCCGCAGCCCTGACCCGCTGACAGGGACTGTCCCCCGCAGCCCTGCCCCGCTCACAGGGACTGGCCCCCGCAGCCCTGACCCGCTCACAGGGACTGGTCCCCGCAGCCCTGATCCCCTGGCAGGGACTGGTCCCCGCAGCCCTGACCCGCTCACAGGGACTGGTCCCCGCAGCCCTGATCCCCTGGCAGGGACTGGTCCCCGCAGCCCTGACCCGCTCACAGGGACAGGTCCCCGCAGCCCTGACCGGCTCACAGGGACTGGTCCCCGCAGCCCTGACCGGCTCACAGGGACTGGACCCGCAGCCCTGACCCGCTCACAGGGACTGGCCCCCGCTGCCCTGACCCCCTGACAGCTATTTGCCACCGCAGCCCTCACCCGCTCACAGGGACTGGCCCCCGCAGCCATGACACGATCACAGGCACTGTCCCCCGCAGCCCTGTCCCGCTGACATGGACTGGCCCCCGCAGCCCTGTCCCGCCACAGGGACTGGCCCCCGCAGCCCTGACCCGCTCACAGGTACTGGCCCCCGCAGCCCTGACCCTCTGACAGCTATTTGCCACCGCTGCCCTGACCCACTCACCGGGACTGTCCCCCGCAGCCCTGACCCCCTGGTAGGGTCTGGTCCCCGCTGCCCTGACCCGCTCACAGGGACTGGTCCCCGCTGCCCTGACCCGCTCACAGGGACTGGTCCCCGCAGCCCTGACCGGCTCACAGGGACTGGTCCCCGCAGCCCTGACTGGCTCACAGGGACTGGTCCCCGCAGCCCTGACCCGCTCACAGGGACTGGTCCCCGCAGCCCTGACCCGCTCACAGCGACTGGTCCCCGCAGCCCTGACCTGCTCACAGGGACTGGCCCCCGCAGCCCTGACTCCCTGACAGCTATTTGCCACCGCAGCCCTCACCCGCTGACATGGACTGGCCCCCGCAGCCCTGTCCCGCCACAGGGACTGGCCCCCGCAGCCCTGGCCCGCTCACAGGGACTGGCCCCCGCAGCCCTGACCCTCTGACAGGGACTGGTCCCCGCAGCCATGACCCGCTCACAGCGACAGGTCGCCGCAGCCCTCACCCGCTCACAGGGACTGGCCCCCGCAGCCATGACACGATCACAGGCACTGTCCCCCGCAGCCCTGTCCCGCTGACATGGACTGGCCCCCGCAGCCCTGACCCTCTGACAGCTATTTCCCACCGCAGCCCTGACCCGCTAACAGGGACTGTCCCCCGCAGCCCTGACCCGCTCACAGCGACTGGCCCCCGCAGCCATGACTCGCTCACAGGGACTGGCCCCCGCAGCCCTGACCCGCTCACAGGGACTGGTCTCCGCAGCCCTGACCCCCTGACAGGGACTGGTCCCCGCAGCCCTGACCCGCTCACAGGGACTGGTCCCCGCAGCCCTGACCCGCTCACAGGGACTTGTCCCCGCAGCCCTGACCCGCTCACAGGGACTGGCCCCCGCAGCCCTGACCCCCTGACAGCTATTTGCCACCGCAGCCCTCACCCGCTCACAGGGACTGGCCCCTGCAGCCATGACACGATCACAGGCACTGTCCCCCGCAGCCCTGTCCCGCTGACATGGACTGGCCCCCGCAGCCCTGACCCCCTGACAGCTATTTGCCACCGCAGCCCTCACCCGCTCACAGGGACTGGCCCCCGCAGCCATGACACGATCACAGGCACTGTCACCCGCAGCCCTGTCCCGCTGCCATGGACTGGCCCCCGCAGCCCTGTCCCGCCACTGGGACTGGCCCCCGCAGCCCTGACCCGCTCACAGGGACTGGCCCCCGCAGCCCTGGCCCGCTCACAGGGACTGGCCCCCGCAGCCCTGGCCCGCTCACAGGGACTGGCCCCCGCAGCCCTGGCCCGCTCACAGGGACTGGCCCCCGCAGCCCTGGCCCGCTCACAGGGACTGGCCCCCGCAGCCCTGGCCCGCTCACAGGGACTGGTCCCCGCAGCCCTGACCCTCTGACAGGGACTGGTCCCCGCAGCCCTGACCCGCTCACAGCGACAGGTCCCCGCAGCCCTGTCCCGCTCACAGGGACTGGTCCCCGCAGCCCTGACTGGCTCACAGGGACTGGTCCCCGCCCGGCTCACAGGGACTGGTCCCCGCAGCCCTGACCGGCTCACAGGGACTGGTCCCCGCAGCCCTGACCCGCTCACAGGGACTGGTCCCCGCAGCTCTGACTCCCTGACAGCTATTTGCCACCGCAGCCCTGACCCGCTAACAGGGACTGTCCCCCGCCGCCCTGACCCGCTCACAGGGACTGGCCCCCGCAGCCCTGACCCGCTCCCAGGGACTTGCCCCCGCAGCCCTGACCCGCTCACAGGGACTGGTCCCCGCAGCCCTGACCCGCTCACAGGGACTGGTCCCTGCAGCCCTGACCCGCTCACAGGGATTGGTCCCCGCAGCCCTGACCCGCTCCCAGGGACTGGCCCCCGCAGCCCTGACCCCCTGACAGCTATTTGCCCCCGCAGCCCTGACCCGCTCACAGGGACTGGACCCCGCAAGCCCTGACCCCCTGACAGGGACTGGTCCCCGCAGCCCTGACCCGCTCACAGGGACTGGCCCCCGCAGCCCTGACCCCCTGACAGCTATTTGCCACCGCAGCCCTCACCCGCTCACAGGGACTGGCCCCTGCAGCCATGACACGATCACAGGCACTGTCCCCCGCAGCCCTGTCCCGCTGACATGGACTGGCCCCCGCAGCCCTGACCCCCTGACAGCTATTTGCCACCGCAGCCCTCACCCGCTCACAGGGACTGGCCCCCGCAGCCATGACACGATCACAGGCACTGTCACCCGCAGCCCTGTCCCGCTGCCATGGACTGGCCCCCGCAGCCCTGTCCCGCCACTGGGACTGGCCCCCGCAGCCCTGACCCGCTCACAGGGACTGGCCCCCGCAGCCCTGGCCCGCTCACAGGGACTGGCCCCCGCAGCCCTGGCCCGCTCACAGGGACTGGCCCCCGCAGCCCTGGCCCGCTCACAGGGACTGGCCCCCGCAGCCCTGGCCCGCTCACAGGGACTGGCCCCCGCAGCCCTGGCCCGCTCACAGGGACTGGCCCCCGCATCCATGACCCGATCACAGGGACTGTCCCCCGCAGCCCTGACCCGCTCACAGGGACTGGCTCCCGCAGCCCTGACCCTCTGACAGGGACTAGTCCCCGCAGCCCTGACCCGCTCACAGCGACAGGTCCCCGCAGCCCTGTCCCGCTCACAGGGACTGGTCCCCGCAGCCCTGTCCCGCTCACAGGGACTGGTCCCCGCAGCCCTGACCGGCTCACAGGGACTGGTCCCCGCAGCCCTCACCGGCTCACAGGGACTAGTCCCCGCAGCCCTGACCCGCTCACAGGGACTGGTCCCCGCAGCTCTGACTCCCTGACAGCTATTTGCCACCGCAGCCCTGACCCGCTAACAGGGACTGTCCCCCGCCGCCCTGACCCGCTCACAGGGACTTGTCCCCGCAGCCCTGACCGGCTCACAGTGACTGGTCCCCGCCGCCCTGACCCGCTCACTGGGACTGGCCCCCGCAGCCCTGACCCGCTCCCAGGGACTTGCCCCCGCAGCCCTGACCCGCTCACAGGGACTGGTCCCCGCAGCCCTGACCCGCTCACAGGGACTGGTCCCTGCAGCCCTGACCCGCTCACAGGGATTGGTCCCCGCAGCCCTGACCCGCTCCCAGGGACTGGCCCCCGCAGCCCTGACCCCCTGACAGCTATTTGCCCCCGCAGCCCTGACCCGCTCACAGGGACTGGACCCCGCAAGCCCTGACCCCCTGACAGGGACTGGTCCCCGCAGCCCTGACCCGCTCACAGGGACTGGTTCCCGCAGCCCTGACCCGCTCACAGGAACTGATCCCCGCAGCCCTGACCGGCTCACAGGGACTGGTTCCCGCGGCCATGACACGATCACAGGCACTGTCCCCCGCAGCCCTGTCCCGCTGACATGGACTGGCCCCCGCAGCCCTGTCCCGCCACAGGGACTGGCCCCCGCAGCCCTGACCCGATCACAGGGACTGGCCCCCGCAGCCCTGACCCTCTGACCGCTATTTGCCACCGCAGCCCTGACCCGCTGACAGGGACTGTCCCCCCCAGCCCTGACCCGCTGACAGGGACTGGCCCCCGCAGCCCTGACCCGCTCACAGGGACTGGTCCCCGCAGCCCTGATCCCCTGGCAGGGACTGGTCCCCGCAGCCCTGACCCGCTCACAGGGACAGGTCCCCGCAGCCCTGACCGGCTCACAGGGACTGGTCCCCGCAGCCCTGACCGGCTCACAGGGACTGGTACCCGCAGCCCTGACCCGCTCACAGGGACTGGCCCCCGCTGCCCTGACCCCCTGACAGCTATTTGCCACCGCAGCCCTCACCCGCTCACAGGGACTGGCCCCCGCAGCCATGACTTGATCACAGGCACTGTCCCCCGCAGCCCTGTCCCGCTGACATGGACTGGCCCCCGCAGCCCTGTCCCGCCACAGGGACTGGCCCCCGCAGCCCTGACCCGCTCACAGGGACTGGCCCCCGCAGCCCTGACCCTCTGACAGCTATTTGCCACCGCTGCCCTGACCCACTCACCGGGACTGTCCCCCGCAACCCTGACCCGCTGAAGGGACTGTCCCCCGCAGCCCTGACCCGCTCACAGGGACTGGCCCCCGCAGCCCTGACCCGCTCACAGGGACTGGCCCCCGCAGCCCTGACCCGCTCACAGGGACTGCTCCCCGCAGCCCTGACCCCCTAGTAGGGACTGGTCCCCGCTGCCCTGACCCGCTCACAGGGACTGGTCCCCGCAGCCCTGACCCGCTCACAGGGACTGGTCCCCGCAGCCCTGACCGGCTCACAGGGACTGGTCCCCGCAGCCCTGACTGGCTCACAGGGACTGGTCCCCGCAGCCCTGACCCGCTCACAGGGACTGGTCCCCGCAGCCCTGACCCGCTCACAGCGACTGGTCCCCGCAGCCCTGACCCGCTCACAGGGACTGGCCCCCACAGCCCTGAACCCCTGACAGCTATTTGCCACCACAGCCCTCACCCGCTGACATGGACTGGCCCCCGCAGCCCTGTCCCGCCACAGGGACTGGCCCCCGCAGCCCTGGCCCGCTCACAGGGACTGGCCCCCGCAGCCCTGGCCCGCTCCCAGGGACTGGCCCCCGCAGCCCTGACCCGCTCACAGGGACTGGCCCCCGCAGCGCTCACCCGCTCACAGGGACTGGCCCCCACAGCCATGACACGATCACAGGCACTGTCCCCTGCAGCCCTGTCCCGCCACAGGGACCGGCCCCCGCAGACCTGACCCGCTCACTGGGACAGGTCCCCGCCCTGATCCCCTGGCAGTGACTAGTCCCCGCAGCCCTGACCCGCTCACTGGGACAGGTCCCCGCAGCCCTGACCGGCTCACAGGGACTGGTCCCCGCAGCCCTGACCGGCTCACAGGGACTGGTACCCGCAGCCCTGACCCGCTCACAGGGACTGGCCCCCGCTGCCCTGACCCCCTGACAGCTATTTGCCACCGCAGCCCTCACCCGCTCACAGGGACTGGGCCCGCAGCCATGACACGATCACAGGCACTGTCCCCCGCAGCCCTGTCCCGCTGACATGGACTGGCCCCCGCAGCCATGTCCCGCCACAGGGACTGGCCCCCGCAGCCCTGACCCGCTCACAGGGACTGGCCCCCGCAGCCCTGACCCTCTGACAGCTATTTGCCACCGCTGCCCTGACCCACTCACCGGGATTGTCCCCCGCAACCCTGACCCGCTGACAGGGACTGTCCCCCGCAGCCCTGACCCGCTCACAGGGACTGGCCCCCGCAGCCGTGACCCGCTCACAGGGACTGGCCCCCGCAGCCCTGGCCCGCTCACAGGGACTGGCCCCCGCAGCCCTGGCCCGCTCACAGGGACTGGCCCCCGCAGCCCTGGCCCGCTCACAGGGACTGGCCCCCGCAGCCCTGGCCCGCTCACAGGGACTGGCCCCCGCAGCCCTGGCCCGCTCACATGGACTGGCCCCCGCAGCCATGACCCGATCACAGGGACTGGCCCCCGCAGCCCTGACCCGCTTACAGGGACTGGCCCCCGCAGCCCTGACCCGCTCACAGGGACTGGTCCCCGCAGCCCTGACCCTCTGACAGGGACTGGTCCCCGCAGCCCTGACCCGCTCACAGGGACAGGTCCCCCCAGCCCTGTCCCGCTCACAGGGACTGGTCCCCGCAGCCCTGAATGGCTCACATGGACTGTTCCCCGCAGCCCTGACCGGCTCACAGGGACTGGGCCCCGCAGCCCTGACCGGCTCACAGGGACTGGTCCCCGCAGCCCTGACCCGCTCACAGGGACTTGTCCCCGCAGCCCTGACCCGCTCACAGGGATTGGTTCCCGCAACCCTGACCCGCTCACAGGGACTGGCCCCCGCAGCCCTGACCCCCTGACAGCTATTTGCCACCGCAGCCCTGACCCGCTAACAGGGACTGTCCCCCGCCGCCCTGACCCGCTCCCAGGGACTGGCCCCCGCAGCCCTGACCCGCAAAGAGGGACTGTCCCCCGCAGCCCTGACCCGCTCACAGCGACTGGCCCCCGCAGCCATGACCCGCTCACAGGGACTGGCCCCCGCAGCCCTGACCCGCTCACAGGGACTGGTCCCCGCAGCCCTGACCCCCTGACAGGGACTGGTCCCCGCAGCCCTGACCCCCTGACAGGGACTGGTCCCCGCAGCCCTGACCCGCTCACAGGGACTGGTCCCCGCAGCCCTGACCCGCTCACAGGGACTTGTCCCCGCAGCCCTGACCGGCTCACAGTGACTGGTCCCCGCCGCCCTGACCCGCTCACAGGGACTGGTCCCCGCAGCCCTGACCGGCTCACAGGGACTGGTACCCGCAGCCCTGACCCGCTCACAGGGACTGGCCCCCGCTGCCCTGACCCCCTGACAGCTATTTGCCACCGCAGCCCTCACCCGCTCACAGGGACTGGCCCCCGCAGCCATGACTTGATCACAGGCACTGTCCCCCGCAGCCCTGTCCCGCTGACATGGACTGGCCCCCGCAGCCCTGTCCCGCCACAGGGACTGGCCCCCGCAGCCCTGACCCGCTCACAGGGACTGGCCCCCGCAGCCCTGACCCTCTGACAGCTATTTGCCACCGCTGCCCTGACCCACTCACCTGGACTGTCCCCCGCAACCCTGACCCGCTGAAGGGACTGTCCCCCGCAGCCCTGACCCGCTCACAGGGACTGGCCCCCGCAGCCCTGACCCGCTCACAGGGACTGGCCCCCGCAGCCCTGACCCGCTCACAGGGACTGCTCCCCGCAGCCCTGACCCCCTAGTAGGGACTGGTCCCCGCTGCCCTGACCCGCTCACAGGGACTGGTCCCCGCAGCCCTGACCCGCTCACAGGGACTGGTCCCCGCAGCCCTGACCGGCTCACAGGGACTGGTCCCCGCAGCCCTGACTGGCTCACAGGGACTGGTCCCCGCAGCCCTGACCCGCTCACAGGGACTGGTCCCCGCAGCCCTGACCCGCTCACAGCGACTGGTCCCCGCAGCCCTGACCCGCTCACAGGGACTGGCCCCCGCAGCCCTGACCCCCTGACAGCTATTTGCCACCACAGCCCTCACCCGCTGACATGGACTGGCCCCCGCAGCCCTGTCCCGCCACAGGGACTGGCCCCCGCAGCCCTGGCCCGCTCACAGGGACTGGCCCCCGCAGCCCTGGCCCGCTCCCAGGGACTGGCCCCCGCAGCCCTGACCCGCTCACAGGGACTGGCCCCCGCAGCCCTCACCCGCTCACAGGGACTGGCCCCCGCAGCCATGACACGATCACAGGCACTGTCCCCTGCAGCCCTGTCCCGCCACAGGGACCGGCCCCCGCAGACCTGACCCGCTCACTGGGACAGGTCCCCGCCCTGATCCCCTGGCAGGGACTAGTCCCCGCAGCCCTGACCCGCTCACTGGGACAGGTCCCCGCAGCCCTGACCGGCTCACAGGGACTGGTCCCCGCAGCCCTGGCCCGCTCACAGGGACTGGCCCCCGCAGCCCTGGCCCGCTCACAGGGACTGGCCCCCGCAGCCCTGGCCCGCTCACAGGGACTGGCTCCCGCAGCCATGAACTGATCACAGGGATTGGCCCCCGCAGCCATGACCCGATCACAGGGACTGGCCCCCGCAGCCCTGACCCGCTCACAGGGACTGGCCCTGGCAGCCCTGACCCGCTCACACGGATTGGCCCCCGCAGCCCTGACCCGCTCACAGGGACTGGTCCCCGCAGGCCTGGCCCGCTCACAGGGACTGGCCCCCGCAGCCCTGGCCCGCTCACAGGGACTGGCCCCCGCAGCCCTGGCCCGCTCACAGGGACTGGCCCCCGCAGCCCTGGCCCGCTCACAGGGACTGGCCCCCGCAGCCGTGGCCCGCTCACAGGGACTGGCCCCCGCAGCCCTGGCCCGCTCACAGGGACTGGCCCCCGCAGCCCTGGCCCGCTCACAGGGACCGGCCCCCGCAGCCATGGCCCGCTCACAGGGACCGGCCCGCGCAGCCCTGGCCCGCTCACAGGGACCGGCCCCCGCAGCCCTGGCCCGCTCACAGGGACCGGCCCCCGCAGCCCTGGCCCGCTCACAGGGACCGGCCCCCGCAGCCCTGGCCCGCTCACAGGGACCGGCCCCCGCAGCCCTGGCCCGCTCACAGGGACCGGCCCCCGCAGCCCTGGCCCGCTCACAGGGACTGGCCCCCGCAGCCCTGGCCCGCTCACAGGGACTGGCCCCCGCAGCCCTGGCCCGCTCACAGGGACTGGCCCCCGCAGCCATGAACTGATCACAGGGACTGGCCCCCGCAGCCATGACCCGATCACAGGGACTGGCCCCCGAAGCCCTGACCCGCTCACAGGGACTGGCCCTGGCAGCCCTGACCCGCTCACAGGGACTGGCCCCCGCAGCCCTTACCCTCTCACAGGGACTGGCCCCCGCAGCCCTGGCCCGCTCACAGGGACTGGCCCCCGCAGCCATGAACTGATCACAGGGACTGGCCCCCGCAGCCATGACCCGATCACAGGGACTGGCCCCCGAAGCCCTGACCCGCTCACAGGGACTGGCCCTGGCAGCCCTGACCCGCTCACAGGGACTGGCCCCCGCAGCCCTTACCCTCTCACAGGGACTGGTCCCCGCAGCCCTGGCCCGCTCACAGGGACTGGCCCCCGCAGCCCTGGCCCGCTCACAGGGACTGGCCCCCGCAGCCCTGGCCCGCTCACAGGGACTGGCCCCCGCAGCCCTGGCCCGCTCACAGGGACTGGCCCCCGCAGCCCTGGCCCGCTCACAGGGACTGGCCCCCGCAGCCCTGGCCCGCTCACAGGGACTGGCCCCCGCAGCCCTGGCCCGCTCACAGGGACTGGCCCCCGCAGCCCTGGCCCGCTCACAGGGACTGGCCCCCGCAGCAATGACCCGATCACAGGGACTGTCCCCCGCAGCCCTGACCCGCTCACAGGGACTGGTCCCCGCAGCCCTGACCCTCTGACAGGGACTGGTCCCTGCAGCCCTGACCCGCTCACAGCGACAGGTCCCCGCAGCCCTGTCCCGCTCACAGGGACTGGTCCCCGCAGCCCTGACTGGCTCACAGGGACTGGTCCCCGCAGCCCTGGCCGGCTCACAGGGACTGGTCCCCGCAGCCCTGACCGGCTCACAGGGACTGGTCCCCGCAGCCCTGACCCGCTCACAGGGACTGGTCCCCTCAGCTCTGACCCCCTGACAGCTATTTGCCACCGCAGCCCTGACCCGCTAACAGGGACTGTCCCCCGCCGCCCTGACCCGCTCACAGGGACTTGTCCCCGCAGCCCTGACCGGCTCACAGTGACTGGTCCCCGCCGCCCTGACCCGCTCACAGGGACTGGCCCCCGCAGCCCTGACCCGCTCCCAGGGACTTGCCCCCGCAGCCCTGACCCGCTCACAGGGACTGGTCCCTGCAGCCCTGACCCCCTGACAGGGACTGGTCACCGCAGCCCTGACCCGCTCACAGGGACTGGTCCCCGCAGCCTTCACCGGCTCACAGGTACTGGCCCCCGCAGCCCTGACCGGCTCACAGGGACTGGTCCCCGCAGCCCTGACCGGCTCACAGGGACTGATCCCCGCAGCCCTGACCCGCTCACAGGGACTGGTCCCCGCAGCCCTGACCCCCTGACAGCTATTTGCGACCGCAGCCCTCACCCCCTCACAGGGACTGGCCCCCGCAGCCATGACACGATCACAGGCACTGTCCCCCGCAGCCCTGTCCCGCTGACATGGACTGGCCCCCGCAGCCCTGTCCCGCTCACAGGGACTTTCCCCCGCAGCCCTGACCCGCTCACAGTGACTGTCCCCCGCAGCCCAGACCCGCTCACAGGGACTGTCCCCCACAGCCCAGACCCGCTCACAGGGACTGTCCCCCGCAGCCCTGACCCGCTCACAGGGACTGTCCCCCGCAGCCCTGACCCGCTCACAGGGACTGTCCCCCGCAGCCCTGACCCGCTCACAGGGACTGTCCCCCGCAGCCCTGACCCGCTCACAGGGACTGTCCCCCGCAGCCCTGACCTGCTCACAGGGACTGGCCCCCGCAGCCCTGACCCGCTCACAGGCACTGGCCCCCGCAGCCCTGGCCCGCTCACAGGGACTGGCCCCCGCAGCCCTGGCCCGCTCACAGGGACTGGCCCCCGCAGCCCTGGCCCGCTCACAGGGACTGGCCCCCGCAGCCATGAACTGATCACAGGGACTGGCCCCCGCAGCCATGACCCGATCACAGGGACTGGCCCCCGAAGCCCTGACCCGCTCACAGGGACTGGCCCTGGCAGCCCTGACCCGCTCACAGGGACTGGCCCCCGCAGCCCTTACCCTCTCACAGGGACTGCCCCCGCAGCCCTGGCCCGCTCACAGGGACTGGCCCCCGCAGCCATGAACTGATCACAGGGACTGGCCCCCGCAGCCATGACCCGATCACAGGGACTGGCCCCCGAAGCCCTGACCCGCTCACAGGGACTGGCCCTGGCAGCCCTGACCCGCTCACAGGGACTGGCCCCCGCAGCCCTTACCCTCTCACAGGGACTGGTCCCCGCAGCCCTGGCCCGCTCACAGGGACTGGCCCCCGCAGCCCTGGCCCGCTCACAGGGACTGGCCCCCGCAGCCCTGGCCCGCTCACAGGGACTGGCCCCCGCAGCCCTGGCCCGCTCACAGGGACTGGCCCCCGCAGCCCTGGCCCGCTCACAGGGACTGGCCCCCGCAGCCCTGGCCCGCTCACAGGGACTGGCCCCCGCAGCCCTGGCCCGCTCCCAGGGACTGGCCCCCGCAGCCCTGGCCCGCTCACAGGGACTGGCCCCCGCAGCAATGACCCGATCACAGGGACTGTCCCCCGCAGCCCTGACCCGCTCACAGGGACTGGTCCCCGCAGCCCTGACCCTCTGACAGGGACTGGTCCCCGCAGCCCTGACCCGCTCACAGCGACAGGTCCCCGCAGCCCTGTCCCGCTCGCAGGGACTGGTCCCCGCAGCCCTGACTGGCTCACAGGGACTGGTCCCCGCAGCCCTGGCCGGCTCACAGGGACTGGTCCCCGCAGCCCTGACCGGCTCACAGGGACTGGTCCCCGCAGCCCTGACCCGCTCACAGGGACTGGTCCCCTCAGCTCTGACCCCCTGACAGCTATTTGCCACCGCAGCCCTGACCCGCTAACAGGGACTGTCCCCCGCCGCCCTGACCCGCTCACAGGGACTTGTCCCCGCAGCCCTGACCGGCTCACAGTGACTGGTCCCCGCCGCCCTGACCCGCTCACAGGGACTGGCCCCCGCAGCCCTGACCCGCTCCCTGGGACTTGCCCCCGCAGCCCTGACCCGCTCACAGGGACTGGTCCCTGCAGCCCTGACCCCCTGACAGGGACTGGTCACCGCAGCCCTGACCCGCTCACAGGGACTGGTCCCCGCAGCCTTCACCGGCTCACAGGTACTGGCCCCCGCAGCCCTGACCGGCTCACAGGGACTGGTCCCCGCAGCCCTGACCGGCTCACAGGGACTGATCCCCGCAGCCCTGACCCGCTCACAGGGACTGGTCCCCGCAGCCCTGACCCCCTGACAGCTATTTGCGACCGCAGCCCTCACCCCCTCACTGGGACTGGCCCCCGCAGCCATGACACGATCACAGGCACTGTCCCCCGCAGCCCTGTCCCGCTGCCATGGACTGGCCCCCGCAGCCCTGTCCCGCTCACAGGGACTTTCCCCCGCAGCCCTGACCCGCTCACAGGGACTGTCCCCCGCAGCCCAGACCCGCTCACAGGGACTGTCCCCCACAGCCCAGACCCGCTCACAGGGACTGTCCCCCGCAGCCCTGACCCGCTCACAGGGACTGTCCCCCGCAGCCCTGACCCGCTCACAGGGACTGTCCCCCGCAGCCCTGAACCGCTCACAGGGACTGTCCCCCGCAGCCCTGCCCCGCTCACAGGGACTGTCCCCCGCAGCCCTGACCTGCTCACAGGGACTGGCCCCCGCAGCCCTGACCCGCTCACAGGCACTGGCCCCCGCTGCCCTGGCCCGCGCACAGGCACTGGCCCCCACAGGCCTGGCCCGCTCACAGGCACTGGCCCCCGCAGCCCTGACCCGCTCACAGGCACTGGCCCCCGCAGCCCTGACCAGCTCACAGGGACTGGCCCCCGCAGCCATGACCCGATCACAGGGACTGGCCCCCGAAGCCCTGACCCGCTCACAGGGACTGGCCCCCGCAGCCCTGACCCTCTGACAGGTACTGGTCCCCGCAGCCCTGACCCTCTGACAGGGACTGGTCCCCGCAGCCATGACCCGCTCACAGCGACAGGTCGCCGCAGCCCTGTCCCGCTCACAGGGACTGGTCCCCGCGGCCCTGACTGGCTCACAGGGACTGGTCCCCGCAGCCCTGACCGGCTCACAGGGACTATTCCCCGCAGCCCTGACTGGCTCACAGGGACAGGTCCCCGCAGCCCTGACCCGCTCACAGGGACTGGCCCCCGCAGCCCTGACCCGCTCACAGGCACTGGCCCCCGCAGCCCTGACCCGCTCACAGGGACTGGCCTCCGCAGCCCTGACCCGCTCACAGGGACTGGCCCCCGCAGCCCTGACCCACTCACAGGGACTGGTCACCGCAGCCCTGACCCCCTGACAGGGACTGGTCCCCGCAGCCCTGACCCGCTCACAGGGACTGGTCCCCGCAGCCCAGACCCGCTCACAGGGACTGGTCCCCGCAGCCCTGACCCGCTCACAGGGACTGGGCCCCGCAGCCCTGAACCGCTCACAGGGTCTGGTCCCCGCAGCACTGACCCGCTCACAGGGACTGGTCCCCGCAGCCCTGACCCGCTCACAGGGACTGGCCCACGCAGCCCTGACCCCCTGACAGCTATTTGCCACCGCAGCCCTCACCCGCTCACAGGGACTGGCCCCTGCAGCCATGATACGATCACAGGCACTGTCCCCCGCAGCCCTGTCCCGCTGACATGGACTGGCCCCCGCAGCCCTGACCCTCTGACAGCTATTTCCCACCGCAGCCCTGACCCGCTAACAGGGACTGTCCCCCGCAGCCCTGACCCGCTCACAGCGACTGGCCCCCGCAGCCATGACCCGCTCACAGGGACTGGCCCCCGCATCCCTGACCCGCTCACAGGGACTGGTCTCCGCAGCCCTGACCCCCTGACAGGGACTGGTCCCCGCAGCCCTGAACCGCTCACAGGGACTGGCCCCCGCAGCCCTGACCCGCTCACAGGGACTTGTCCCCGCAGCCCTGACCCGCTCACAGGGACTGGCCCCCGCAGCCCTGACCCGCTCTCAGGGACTGGCCCCCGCAGCCCTGACCCGCTCACAGGGACTGGCCCCCGCAGCCCTGACCTCCTGACCGCTATTTGCCACCGCAGCCCTCACCCGCTCACAGGGACTGGCCCCCGCAGCCATGACACGATCACAGACACTGTGCCCCGCAGCCATGTCCCGCTGACATGGACTGGCCCGCGCAGCCCTGCCCGCTCACAGGGACTGGCCCCCGCAGCCCTGGCCCGCTCACAGGGACTGGCCCCCGCAGCCCTGGCCCGCTCACAGGGACTGGCCCCCGCAGCCCTGTCCCGCTCACAGGGACTGGCCCCCGCAGCCCTGGCCCGCTCACAGGGACTGGCCCCCGCAGCCATGAACTGATCACAGGGACTGGCCCCCGCAGCCATGACCCGATCACAGGGACTGGCCCCCGCAGCCCTGACCCGCTCACAGGGACTGGCCCTGGCAGCCCTGACCCGCTCACACGGACTGGCCCCCGCAGCCCTGACCCGCTCACAGGGACTGCTCCCCGCAGGCCTGGCCCGCTCACAGGGATTGGCCCCCGCAGCCCTGGCCCGCTCACAGGGACTGGCCCCCGCAGCCCTGGCCCGCTCACAGGGACTGGCCCCCGCAGCCCTGGCCCGCTCACAGGGACTGGCCCCCGCAGCCGTGGCCCGCTCACAGGGACTGGCCCCCGCAGCCCTGGCCCGCTCACAGCGACTGGCCCCCGCAGCCCTGGCCCGCTCACAGGGACTGGCCCCCGCAGCCCTGGCCCGCTCACAGGGACTGGCCCCCGCAGCCCTGGCCCGCTCACAGGGACTGGCCCCCGCAGCCCTGGCCCGCTCACAGGGACTGGCCCCCGCAGCCCTGGCCCGCTCACAGGGACTGGCCCCCGCAGCCCTGGCCCGCTCACAGGGACTGGCCCCCGCAGCCCTGGCCCGCTCACAGGGACTGGCCCCCGCAGCCCTGGCCCGCTCACAGGGACTGGCCCCCGCAGCCCTGGCCCGCTCACAGGGACTGGCCCCCGCAGCCCTGGCCCGCTCACAGGGACTGGCCCCCGCAGCCCTGGCCCGCTCACAGGGACTGGCCCCCGCAGCCATGACCCGATCACAGGGACTGGCCCCCGTAGCCCTGACCCGCTCACAGGGACTGGCCCTGGCAGCCCTGACCCGCTCACAGGGACTGGCCCCCGCAGCCCTTACCCTCTCACAGGGACTGGTCCCCACAGCCCTGGCCCGCTCACAGGGACTGGCCCCCGCAGCCCTGGCCCGCTCACAGGAACTGGCCCCCGCAGCCCTGGCCCGCTCACAGGGACTGGCCCCCGCAGCCCTGGCCCGCTCACAGGGACTGGCCCCCGCAGCCCTGGCCCGCTCACAGGGACTGGCCCCCGCAGGCCTGGCCCGCTCACAGGGACTGGCCCCCGCAGCCCTGGCCCGCTCACAGGGACTGGCCCCCGCAGCCCTGGCCCGCTCACAGGGACTGGCCCCCGCAGCCCTGACCCGCTCACAGGGACTGGTCCCCGCAGCCCTGACCCCCTGACAGGGACTGGTCACCGCAGCCCTGACCCGCTCACAGGGACTGGTCCCCGCAGCCTTGACCGGCTCACAGGTACTGGCCCCCGCAGCCCTGACCGGCTCACAGGGACTGGTCCCCGCAGCCCTGACCGGCTCACAGGGACTGATCCCCGCAGCCCTGACCCGCTCACAGGGACTGGTCCCCGCAGCCCTGACCCCCTGACAGCTATTTCCGACCGCAGCCCTCACCCCCTCACAGGGACTGGCCCCCGCAGCCATGACACGATCACAGGCACTGTCCCCCGCAGCCCTGTCCCGCTGACATGGACTGGCCCCCGCAGCCCTGTCCCGCTCACAGGGACTTTCCCCCGCAGCCCTGACGCCCTGACAGGGACTGGTCACCGCAGCCCTGACCCGCTCACAGGGACTGGTCCCCGCAGCCTTGACCGGCTCACAGGTACTGGCCCCCGCAGCCCTGACCGGCTCACAGGGACTGTCCCCCGCAGCCCTGACCCGCTCACAGGGACTGTCCCCCGCAGCCCTGACCCGCTCACAGGGACTGTCCCCCGCAGCCCTGACCTGCTCACAGGCACTGGCCCCCGCAGCCCTGACCCGCTCACAGGCACTGGCCCCCGCAGCCCTGGCCCACGCACAGGCACTGGCCCCCACAGGCCTGGCCCGCTCACAGGCACTGGCCCCCGCAGCCCTGACCCGCTCACAGGCACTGGCCCCCGCAGCCCTGACCAGCTCACAGGGACTGGCCCCCGCAGCCATGACCCGATCACAGGGACTGGCCCCCGCAGCCCTGACCCGCTCACAGGGACTGTCCCCCGCAGCCCTGACCTGCTCACAGGCACTGGCCCCCGCAGCCCTGACCCGCTCACAGGCACTGGCCCCCGCAGCCCTGGCCCACGCACAGGCACTGGCCCCCACAGGCCTGGCCCGCTCACAGGCACTGGCCCCCGCAGCCCTGACCCGCTCACAGGCACTGGCCCCCGCAGCCCTGACCAGCTCACAGGGACTGGCCCCCGCAGCCATGACCCGATCACAGGGACTGGCCCCCGCAGCCCTGACCCGCTCACAGGGACTGGCACCCGCAGCCCTGACCCTCTGACAGGGACTGGTCCCCGCAGCCCTGACCATCTGACAGGGACTGATCCCCGCTGCCATGACCCGCTCACAGCGACAGGTCGCCGCAGCCCTGTCCCGCTCACAGGGACTGGTCCCCGCGGCCCTGACTGGCTCACAGGGACTGGTCCCCGCAGCCCTGACCGGCTCACAGGGACTATTCCCCGCAGCCCTGACTGGCTCACAGGGACAGGTCCCCGCAGCCCTGACCCGCTCACAGGGACTGGTCCCCGCAGCCCTGACCCGCTCACAGGCACTGGCCCCCGCAGCCCTGACCCGCTCACAGGGACTGGCCTCCGCAGCCCTGACCCGCTCACAAGGACTGGCCCCCGCAGCCCTGACCCACTCACAGGGACTGGTCACCGCAGCCCTGACCCCCTGACAGGGACTGGTCCCCGCAGCCCTGACCCGCTCACAGGGACTGGTCCCCGCAGCCCTGACCCGCTCACAGGGACTGGTCCCCGCAGCCCTGACCCGCTCACAGGGACTGGGCCCCGCAGCCCTGAACCGCTCACAGGGACTGGTCCCCGCAGCACTGACCCGCTCACAGGGACTGGTCCCCGCAGCCCTGACCCGCTCACAGGGACTGGCCCACGCAGCCCTGACCCCCTGACAGCTATTTGCCACTGCAGCCCTCACCCGCTCACAGGGACTGGCCCCTGCAGCCATGACACGATCACAGGCACTGTCCCCCGCAGCCCTGTCCCGCTGACATGGACTGGCCCCCGCAGCCCTGACCCTCTGACAGCTATTTCCCACCGCAGCCCTGACCCGCTAACAGGGACTGTCCCCCGCATCCCTGACCCGCTCACAGCGACTGGCCCCCGCAGCCCTGACCCGCTCACAGGGACTGGCCCCCGCAGCCGTGACCCGCTCACAGGGACTGGTCTCCGCAGCCCTGACCCCCTGACAGGGACTGGTCCCCGCAGCCCTGACCCGCTCACAGGGACTGGTCCCCGCAGCCCTGACCCGCTCACAGGGACTTGTCCCCGCAGCCCTGACCCGCTCACAGGGACTGGCCCCGCAGCCCTGACCCCCTGACAGCTATTTGCCACCGCAGCCCTCACCCGCTCACAGGGACTGGCCCCTGCAGCCATGACACGATCACAGGCACTGTCCCCCGCAGCCCTGTCCCGCTGACATGGACTGGCCCCCGCAGCCCTGACCCCCTGACAGCTATTTGCCACCGCAGCCCTGACCCGCTAACAGGGACTGTCCCCCGCCGCCCTGACCCGCTCACAGGGACTTGTCCCCGCAGCCCTGACCGGCTCACAGTGACTGGTCCCCGCCGCCCTGACCCGCTCACAGGGACTGGCCCCCGCAGCCCTGACCCGCTCCCAGGGACTTGCCCCCGCAGCCCTGACCCGCTCACAGGGACTGGTCCCTGCAGCCCTGACCCCCTGACAGGGACTGGTCACCGCAGCCCTGACCCGCTCACAGGGACTGGTCCCCGCAGCCTTCACCGGCTCACAGGTACTGGCCCCCGCAGCCCTGACCGGCTCACAGGGACTGGTCCCCGCAGCCCTGACCGGCTCACAGGGACTGATCCCCGCAGCCCTGACCCGCTCACAGGGACTGGTCCCCGCAGCCCTGACCCCCTGACAGCTATTTGCGACCGCTGCCCTCACCCCCTCACAGGGACTGGCCCCCGCAGCCATGACACGATCACAGGCACTGTCCCCCGCAGCCCTGTCCCGCTGACATGGACTGGCCCCCGCAGCCCTGTCCCGCTCACAGGGACTTTCCCCCGCAGCCCTGACCCGCTCACAGTGACTGTCCCCCGCAGCCCAGACCCGCTCACAGGGACTGTCCCCCACAGCCCAGACCCGCTCACAGGGACTGTCCCCCGCAGCCCTGACCCGCTCACAGGGACTGTCCCCCGCAGCCCTGACCCGCTCACAGGGACTGTCCCCCGCAGCCCTGACCCGCTCACAGGGACTGTCCCCCGCAGCCCTGACCCGCTCACAGGGACTGTCCCCCGCAGCCCTGACCTGCTCACAGGGACTGGCCCCCGCAGCCCTGACCCGCTCACAGGCACTTGCCCCCGCAGCCCTGGCCCGCTCACAGGGACTGGCCCCCGCAGCCCTGGCCCGCTCACAGGGACTGGCCCCCGCAGCCCTGGCCCGCTCACAGGGACTGGCCCCCGCAGCCATGAACTGATCACAGGGACTGGCCCCCGCAGCCATGACCCGATCACAGGGACTGGCCCCCGAAGCCCTGACCCGCTCACAGGGACTGGCCCTGGCAGCCCTGACCCGCTCACAGGGACTGGCCCCCGCAGCCCTTACCCTCTCACAGGGACTGCCCCCGCAGCCCTGGCCCGCTCACAGGGACTGGCCCCCGCAGCCATGAACTGATCACAGGGACTGGCCCCCGCAGCCATGACCCGATCACAGGGACTGGCCCCCGAAGCCCTGACCCGCTCACAGGGACTGGCCCTGGCAGCCCTGACCCGCTCACAGGGACTGGCCCCCGCAGCCCTTACCCTCTCACAGGGACTGGTCCCCGCAGCCCTGGCCCGCTCACAGGGACTGGCCCCCGCAGCCCTGGCCCGCTCACAGGGACTGGCCCCCGCAGCCCTGGCCCGCTCACAGGGACTGGCCCCCGCAGCCCTGGCCCGCTCACAGGGACTGGCCCCCGCAGCCCTGGCCCGCTCACAGGGACTGGCCCCCGCAGCCCTGGCCCGCTCACAGGGACTGGCCCCCGCAGCCCTGGCCCGCTCACAGGGACTGGCCCCCGCAGCCCTGGCCCGCTCACAGGGACTGGCCCCCGCAGCAATGACCCGATCACAGGGACTGTCCCCCGCAGCCCTGACCCGCTCACAGGGACTGGTCCCCGCAGCCCTGACCCTCTGACAGGGACTGGTCCCCGCAGCCCTGACCCGCTCACAGCGACAGGTCCCCGCAGCCCTGTCCCGCTCGCAGGGACTGGTCCCCGCAGCCCTGACTGGCTCACAGGGACTGGTCCCCGCAGCCCTGGCCGGCTCACAGGGACTGGTCCCCGCAGCCCTGACCGGCTCACAGGGACTGGTCCCCGCAGCCCTGACCCGCTCACAGGGACTGGTCCCCTCAGCTCTGACCCCCTGACAGCTATTTGCCACCGCAGCCCTGACCCGCTAACAGGGACTGTCCCCCGCCGCCATGACCCGCTCACAGGGACTTGTCCCCGCAGCCCTGACCGGCTCACAGTGACTGGTCCCCGCCGCCCTGACCCGCTCACAGGGACTGGCCCCCGCAGCCCTGACCCGCTCCCTGGGACTTGCCCCCGCAGCCCTGACCCGCTCACAGGGACTGGTCCCTGCAGCCCTGACCCCCTGACAGGGACTGGTCACCGCAGCCCTGACCCGCTCACAGGGACTGGTCCCCGCAGCCTTCACCGGCTCACAGGTACTGGCCCCCGCAGCCCTGACCGGCTCACAGGGACTGGTCCCCGCAGCCCTGACCGGCTCACAGGGACTGATCCCCGCAGCCCTGACCCGCTCACAGGGACTGGTCCCCGCAGCCCTGACCCCCTGACAGCTATTTGCGACCGCAGCCCTCACCCCCTCACAGGGACTGGCCCCCGCAGCCATGACACGATCACAGGCACTGTCCCCCGCAGCCCTGTCCCGCTGCCATGGACTGGCCCCCGCAGCCCTGTCCCGCTCACAGGGACTTTCCCCCGCAGCCCTGACCCGCTCACAGGGACTGTCCCCCGCAGCCCAGACCCGCTCACAGGGACTGTCCCCCACAGCCCAGACCCGCTCACAGGGACTGTCCCCCGCAGCCCTGACCCGCTCACAGGGACTGTCCCCCGCAGCCCTGACCCGCTCACAGGGACTGTCCCCCGCAGCCCTGAACCGCTCACAGGGACTGTCCCCCGCAGCCCTGACCCGCTCACAGGGACTGTCCCCCGCAGCCCTGACCTGCTCACAGGGACTGGCCCCCGCAGCCCTGACCCGCTCACAGGCACTGGCCCCCGCTGCCCTGGCCCGCGCACAGGCACTGGCCCCCACAGGCCTGGCCCGCTCACAGGCACTGGCCCCCGCAGCCCTGACCCGCTCACAGGCACTGGCCCCCGCAGCCCTGACCAGCTCACAGGGACTGGCCCCCGCAGCCATGACCCGATCACAGGGACTGGCCCCCCCAGCCCTGACCCGCTCACAGGGACTGGCCCCCGCAGCCCTGACCCTCTGACAGGTACTGGTCCCCGCAGCCCTGACCCTCTGACAGGGACTGGTCCCCGCAGCCATGACCCGCTCAGAGCGACAGGTCGCCGCAGCCCTGTCCCGCTCACAGGGACTGGTCCCCGCGGCCCTGACTGGCTCACAGGGACTGGTCCCCGCAGCCCTGACCGGCTCACAGGGACTATTCCCCGCAGCCCTGACTGGCTCACAGGGACAGGTCCCCGCAGCCCTGACCCGCTCACAGGGACTGGCCCCCGCAGCCCTGACCCGCTCACAGGCACTGGCCCCCGCAGCCCTGACCCGCTCACAGGGACTGGCCTCCGCAGCCCTGACCCGCTCACAGGGACTGGCCCCCGCAGCCCTGACCCACTCACAGGGACTGGTCACCGCAGCCCTGACCCCCTGACAGGGACTGGTCCCCGCAGCCCTGACCCGCTCACAGGGACTGGTCCCCGCAGCCCAGACCCGCTCACAGGGACTGGTCCCCGCAGCCCTGACCCGCTCACAGGGACTGGGCCCCGCAGCCCTGAACCGCTCACAGGGTCTGGTCCCCGCAGCACTGACCCGCTCACAGGGACTGGTCCCCGCAGCCCTGACCCGCTCACAGGGACTGGCCCACGCAGCCCTGACCCCCTGACAGCTATTTGCCACCGCAGCCCTCACCCGCTCACAGGGACTGGCCCCTGCAGCCATGATACGATCACAGGCACTGTCCCCCGCAGCCCTGTCCCGCTGACATGGACTGGCCCCCGCAGCCCTGACCCTCTGACAGCTATTTCCCACCGCAGCCCTGACCCGCTAACAGGGACTGTCCCCCGCAGCCCTGACCCGCTCACAGCGACTGGCCCCCGCAGCCATGACCCGCTCACAGGGACTGGCCCCCGCATCCCTGACCCGCTCACAGGGACTGGTCTCCGCAGCCCTGACCCCCTGACAGGGACTGGTCCCCGCAGCCCTGACCCGCTCACAGGGACTGGCCCCCGCAGCCCTGACCCGCTCACAGGGACTTGTCCCCGCAGCCCTGACCCGCTCACAGGGACTGGCCCCCGCAGCCGTGACCCGCTCTCAGGGACTGGCCCCCGCAGCCCTGACCCGCTCACAGGGACTGGCCCCCGCAGCCCTGACCTCCTGACCGCTATTTGCCACCGCAGCCCTCACCCGCTCACAGGGACTGGCCCCCGCAGCCATGACACGATCACAGACACTGTGCCCCGCAGCCATGTCCCGCTGACATGGACTGGCCCGCGCAGCCCTGCCCGCTCACAGGGACTGGCCCCCGCAGCCCTGGCCCGCTCACAGGGACTGGCCCCCGCAGCCCTGGCCCGCTCACAGGGACTGGCCCCCGCAGCCCTGTCCCGCTCACAGGGACTGGCCCCCGCAGCCCTGGCCCGCTCACAGGGACTGGCCCCCGCAGCCATGAACTGATCACAGGGACTGGCCCCCGCAGCCATGACCCGATCACAGGGACTGGCCCCCGCAGCCCTGACCCGCTCACAGGGACTGGCCCTGGCAGCCCTGACCCGCTCACACGGACTGGCCCCCGCAGCCCTGACCCGCTCACAGGGACTGGTCCCCGCAGCCCTGGCCCGCTCACAGGGATTGGCCCCCGCAGCCCTGGCCCGCTCACAGGGACTGGCCCCCGCAGCCCTGGCCCGCTCACAGGGACTGGCCCCCGCAGCCCTGGCCCGCTCACAGGGACTGGCCCCCGCAGCCGTGGCCCGCTCACAGGGACTGGCCCCCGCAGCCCTGGCCCGCTCACAGCGACTGGCCCCCGCAGCCCTGGCCCGCTCACAGGGACTGGCCCCCGCAGCCCTGGCCCGCTCACAGGGACTGGCCCCCGCAGCCCTGGCCCGCTCACAGGGACTGGCCCCCGCAGCCCTGGCCCGCTCACAGGGACTGGCCCCCGCAGCCCTGGCCCGCTCACAGGGACTGGCCCCCGCAGCCCTGGCCCGCTCACAGGGACTGGCCCCCGCAGCCCTGGCCCGCTCACAGGGACTGGCCCCCGCAGCCCTGGCCCGCTCACAGGGACTGGCCCCCGCAGCCCTGGCCCGCTCACAGGGACTGGCCCCCGCAGCCCTGGCCCGCTCACAGGGACTGGCCCCCGCAGCCCTGGCCCGCTCACAGGGACTGGCCCCCGCAGCCATGACCCGATCACAGGGACTGGCCCCCGTAGCCCTGACCCGCTCACAGGGACTGGCCCTGGCAGCCCTGACCCGCTCACAGGGACTGGCCCCCGCAGCCCTTACCCTCTCACAGGGACTGGTCCCCACAGCCCTGGCCCGCTCACAGGGACTGGCCCCCGCAGCCCTGGCCCGCTCACAGGAACTGGCCCCCGCAGCCCTGGCCCGCTCACAGGGACTGGCCCCCGCAGCCCTGGCCCGCTCACAGGGACTGGCCCCCGCAGCCCTGGCCCGCTCACAGGGACTGGCCCCCGCAGGCCTGGCCCGCTCACAGGGACTGGCCCCCGCAGCCCTGGCCCGCTCACAGGTACTGGCCCCCGCAGCCCTGGCCCGCTCACAGGGACTGGCCCCCGCAGCCCTGACCCGCTCACAGGGACTGGTCCCCGCAGCCCTGACCCCCTGACAGGGACTGGTCACCGCAGCCCTGACCCGCTCACAGGGACTGGTCCCCGCAGCCTTGACCGGCTCACAGGTACTGGCCCCCGCAGCCCTGACCGGCTCACAGGGACTGGCCCCCGCAGCCCTGACCGGCTCACAGGGACTGTCCCCCGCAGCCCTGACCCGCTCACAGGGACTGTCCCCCGCAGCCCTGACCCGCTCACAGGGACTGTCCCCCGCAGCCCTGACCCGCTCACAGGCACTGGCCCCCGCAGCCCTGACCCGCTCACAGGCACTGGCCCCCGCAGCCTTGACCGGCTCACAGGTACTGGCCCCCGCAGCCCTGACCGGCTCACAGGGACTGGTCCCCGCAGCCCTGACCGGCTCACAGGGACTGATCCCCGCAGCCCTGACCCGCTCACAGGGACTGGTCCCCGCAGCCCTGACCCCCTGACAGCTATTTCCGACCGCAGCCCTCACCCCCTCACAGGGACTGGCCCCCGCAGCCATGACACGATCACAGGCACTGTCCCCCGCAGCCCTGTCCCGCTGACATGGACTGGCCCCCGCAGCCCTGTCCCGCTCACAGGGACTTTCCCCCGCAGCCCTGACGCCCTGACAGGGACTGGTCACCGCAGCCCTGACCCGCTCACAGGGACTGGTCCCCGCAGCCTTGACCGGCTCACAGGTACTGGCCCCCGCAGCCCTGACCGGCTCACAGGGACTGTCCCCCGCAGCCCTGACCCGCTCACAGGGACTGTCCCCCGCAGCCCTGACCCGCTCACAGGGACTGTCCCCCGCAGCCCTGACCTGCTCACAGGCACTGGCCCCCGCAGCCCTGACCCGCTCACAGGCACTGGCCCCCGCAGCCCTGGCCCACGCACAGGCACTGGCCCCCACAGGCCTGGCCCGCTCACAGGCACTGGCCCCCGCAGCCCTGACCCGCTCACAGGCACTGGCCCCCGCAGCCCTGACCAGCTCACAGGGACTGGCCCCCGCAGCCATGACCCGATCACAGGGACTGGCCCCCGCAGCCCTGACCCGCTCACAGGGACTGTCCCCCCGCAGCCCTGACCTGCTCACAGGCACTGGCCCCCGCAGCCCTGACCCGCTCACAGGCACTGGCCCCCGCAGCCCTGGCCCACGCACAGGCACTGGCCCCCACAGGCCTGGCCCGCTCACAGGCACTGGCCCCCGCAGCCCTGACCCGCTCACAGGCACTGGCCCCCGCAGCCCTGACCAGCTCACAGGGACTGGCCCCCGCAGCCATGACCCGATCACAGGGACTGGCCCCCGCAGCCCTGACCCGCTCACAGGGACTGGCACCCGCAGCCCTGACCCTCTGACAGGGACTGGTCCCCGCAGCCCTGACCATCTGACAGGGACTGATCCCCGCTGCCATGACCCGCTCACAGCGACAGGTCGCCGCAGCCCTGTCCCGCTCACAGGGACTGGTCCCCGCGGCCCTGACTGGCTCACAGGGACTGGTCCCCGCAGCCCTGACCGGCTCACAGGGACTATTCCCCGCAGCCCTGACTGGCTCACAGGGACAGGTCCCCGCAGCCCTGACCCGCTCACAGGGACTGGTCCCCGCAGCCCTGACCCGCTCACAGGCACTGGCCCCCGCAGCCCTGACCCGCTCACAGGGACTGGCCTCCGCAGCCCTGACCCGCTCACAAGGACTGGCCCCCGCAGCCCTGACCCACTCACAGGGACTGGTCACCGCAGCCCTGACCCCCTGACAGGGACTGGTCCCCGCAGCCCTGACCCGCTCACAGGGACTGGTCCCCGCAGCCCTGACCCGCTCACAGGGACTGGTCCCCGCAGCCCTGACCCGCTCACAGGGACTGGGCCCCGCAGCCCTGAACCGCTCACAGGGACTGGTCCCCGCAGCACTGACCCGCTCACAGGGACTGGTCCCCGCAGCCCTGACCCGCTCACAGGGACTGGCCCACGCAGCCCTGACCCCCTGACAGCTATTTGCCACTGCAGCCCTCACCCGCTCACAGGGACTGGCCCCTGCAGCCATGACACGATCACAGGCACTGTCCCCCGCAGCCCTGTCCCGCTGACATGGACTGGCCCCCGCAGCCCTGACCCTCTGACAGCTATTTCCCACCGCAGCCCTGACCCGCTAACAGGGACTGTCCCCCGCATCCCTGACCCGCTCACAGCGACTGGCCCCCGCAGCCCTGACCCGCTCACAGGGACTGGCCCCCGCAGCCGTGACCCGCTCACAGGGACTGGTCTCCGCAGCCCTGACCCCCTGACAGGGACTGGTCCCCGCAGCCCTGACCCGCTCACAGGGACTGGTCCCCGCAGCCCTGACCCGCTCACAGGGACTTGTCCCCGCAGCCCTGACCCGCTCACAGGGACTGGCCCCGCAGCCCTGACCCCCTGACAGCTATTTGCCACCGCAGCCCTCACCCGCTCACAGGGACTGGCCCCTGCAGCCATGACACGATCACAGGCACTGTCCCCCGCAGCCCTGTCCCGCTGACATGGACTGGCCCCCGCAGCCCTGACCCCCTGACAGCTATTTGCCACCGCAGCCCTGACCCGCTAACAGGGACTGTCCCCCGCCGCCCTGACCCGCTCACAGGGACTTGTCCCCGCAGCCCTGACCGGCTCACAGTGACTGGTCCCCGCCGCCCTGACCCGCTCACAGGGACTGGCCCCCGCAGCCCTGACCCGCTCCCAGGGACTTGCCCCCGCAGCCCTGACCCGCTCACAGGGACTGGTCCCTGCAGCCCTGACCCCCTGACAGGGACTGGTCACCGCAGCCCTGACCCGCTCACAGGGACTGGTCCCCGCAGCCTTCACCGGCTCACAGGTACTGGCCCCCGCAGCCCTGACCGGCTCACAGGGACTGGTCCCCGCAGCCCTGACCGGCTCACAGGGACTGATCCCCGCAGCCCTGACCCGCTCACAGGGACTGGTCCCCGCAGCCCTGACCCCCTGACAGCTATTTGCGACCGCTGCCCTCACCCCCTCACAGGGACTGGCCCCCGCAGCCATGACACGATCACAGGCACTGTCCCCCGCAGCCCTGTCCCGCTGACATGGACTGGCCCCCGCAGCCCTGTCCCGCTCACAGGGACTTTCCCCCGCAGCCCTGACCCGCTCACAGTGACTGTCCCCCGCAGCCCAGACCCGCTCACAGGGACTGTCCCCCACAGCCCAGACCCGCTCACAGGGACTGTCCCCCGCAGCCCTGACCCGCTCACAGGGACTGTCCCCCGCAGCCCTGACCCGCTCACAGGGACTGTCCCCCGCAGCCCTGACCCGCTCACAGGGACTGTCCCCCGCAGCCCTGACCCGCTCACAGGGACTGTCCCCCGCAGCCCTGACCTGCTCACAGGGACTGGCCCCCGCAGCCCTGACCCGCTCACAGGCACTTGCCCCCGCAGCCCTGGCCCGCTCACAGGGACTGGCCCCCGCAGCCCTGGCCCGCTCACAGGGACTGGCCCCCGCAGCCCTGGCCCGCTCACAGGGACTGGCCCCCGCAGCCATGAACTGATCACAGGGACTGGCCCCCGCAGCCATGACCCGATCACAGGGACTGGCCCCCGAAGCCCTGACCCGCTCACAGGGACTGGCCCTGGCAGCCCTGACCCGCTCACAGGGACTGGCCCCCGCAGCCCTTACCCTCTCACAGGGACTGCCCCCGCAGCCCTGGCCCGCTCACAGGGACTGGCCCCCGCAGCCATGAACTGATCACAGGGACTGGCCCCCGCAGCCATGACCCGATCACAGGGACTGGCCCCCGAAGCCCTGACCCGCTCACAGGGACTGGCCCTGGCAGCCCTGACCCGCTCACAGGGACTGGCCCCCGCAGCCCTTACCCTCTCACAGGGACTGGTCCCCGCAGCCCTGGCCCGCTCACAGGGACTGGCCCCCGCAGCCCTGGCCCGCTCACAGGGACTGGCCCCCGCAGCCCTGGCCCGCTCACAGGGACTGGCCCCCGCAGCCCTGGCCCGCTCACAGGGACTGGCCCCCGCAGCCCTGGCCCGCTCACAGGGACTGGCCCCTGCAGCCCTGGCCCGCTCACAGGGACTGGCCCCCGCAGCCCTGGCCCGCTCACAGGGACTGGCCCCCGCAGCCCTGGCCCGCTCACAGGGACTGGCCCCCGCAGCAATGACCCGATCACAGGGACTGGCCCCCGCAGCCCTGACCCGCTCACAGGGACTGGTCCCCGCAGCCCTGACCCTCTGACAGGGACTGGTCCCCGCAGCCCTGACCCGCTCACAGCGACAGGTCCCCGCAGCCCTGTCCCGCTCGCAGGGACTGGTCCCCGCAGCCCTGACTGGCTCACAGGGACTGGTCCCCGCAGCCCTGGCCGGCTCACAGGGACTGGTCCCCGCAGCCCTGACCGGCTCACAGGGACTGGTCCCCGCAGCCCTGACCCGCTCACAGGGACTGGTCCCCTCAGCTCTGACCCCCTGACAGCTATTTGCCACCGCAGCCCTGACCCGCTAACAGGGACTGTCCCCCGCCGCCATGACCCGCTCACAGGGACTTGTCCCCGCAGCCCTGACCGGCTCACAGTGACTGGTCCCCGCCGCCCTGACCCGCTCACAGGGACTGGCCCCCGCAGCCCTGACCCGCTCCCTGGGACTTGCCCCCGCAGCCCTGACCCGCTCACAGGGACTGGTCCCTGCAGCCCTGACCCCCTGACAGGGACTGGTCACCGCAGCCCTGACCCGCTCACAGGGACTGGTCCCCGCAGCCTTCACCGGCTCACAGGTACTGGCCCCCGCAGCCCTGACCGGCTCACAGGGACTGGTCCCCGCAGCCCTGACCGGCTCACAGGGACTGATCCCCGCAGCCCTGACCCGCTCACAGGGACTGGTCCCCGCAGCCCTGACCCCCTGACAGCTATTTGCGACCGCAGCCCTCACCCCCTCACAGGGACTGGCCCCCGCAGCCATGACACGATCACAGGCACTGTCCCCCGCAGCCCTGTCCCGCTGCCATGGACTGGCCCCCGCAGCCCTGTCCCGCTCACAGGGACTTTCCCCCGCAGCCCTGACCCGCTCACAGGGACTGTCCCCCGCAGCCCAGACCCGCTCACAGGGACTGTCCCCCACAGCCCAGACCCGCTCACAGGGACTGTCCCCCGCAGCCCTGACCCGCTCACAGGGACTGTCCCCCGCAGCCCTGACCCGCTCACAGGGACTGTCCCCCGCAGCCCTGAACCGCTCACAGGGACTGTCCCCCGCAGCCCTGACCCGCTCACAGGGACTGTCCCCCGCAGCCCTGACCTGCTCACAGGGACTGGCCCCCGCAGCCCTGACCCGCTCACAGGCACTGGCCCCCGCTGCCCTGGCCCGCGCACAGGCACTGGCCCCCACAGGCCTGGCCCGCTCACAGGCACTGGCCCCCGCAGCCCTGACCCGCTCACAGGCACTGGCCCCCGCAGCCCTGACCAGCTCACAGGGACTGGCCCCCGCAGCCATGACCCGATCACAGGGACTGGCCCCCCCAGCCCTGACCCGCTCACAGGGACTGGCCCCCGCAGCCCTGACCCTCTGACAGGTACTGGTCCCCGCAGCCCTGACCCTCTGACAGGGACTGGTCCCCGCAGCCATGACCCGCTCAGAGCGACAGGTCGCCGCAGCCCTGTCCCGCTCACAGGGACTGGTCCCCGCGGCCCTGACTGGCTCACAGGGACTGGTCCCCGCAGCCCTGACCGGCTCACAGGGACTATTCCCCGCAGCCCTGACTGGCTCACAGGGACAGGTCCCCGCAGCCCTGACCCGCTCACAGGGACTGGCCCCCGCAGCCCTGACCCGCTCACAGGCACTGGCCCCCGCAGCCCTGACCCGCTCACAGGGACTGGCCTCCGCAGCCCTGACCCGCTCACAGGGACTGGCCCCCGCAGCCCTGACCCACTCACAGGGACTGGTCACCGCAGCCCTGACCCCCTGACAGGGACTGGTCCCCGCAGCCCTGACCCGCTCACAGGGACTGGTCCCCGCAGCCCAGACCCGCTCACAGGGACTGGTCCCCGCAGCCCTGACCCGCTCACAGGGACTGGGCCCCGCAGCCCTGAACCGCTCACAGGGTCTGGTCCCCGCAGCACTGACCCGCTCACAGGGACTGGTCCCCGCAGCCCTGACCCGCTCACAGGGACTGGCCCACGCAGCCCTGACCCCCTGACAGCTATTTGCCACCGCAGCCCTCACCCGCTCACAGGGACTGGCCCCTGCAGCCATGATACGATCACAGGCACTGTCCCCCGCAGCCCTGTCCCGCTGACATGGACTGGCCCCCGCAGCCCTGACCCTCTGACAGCTATTTCTCACCGCAGCCCTGACCCGCTAACAGGGACTGTCCCCCGCAGCCCTGACCCGCTCACAGCGACTGGCCCCCGCAGCCATGACCCGCTCACAGGGACTGGCCCCCGCATCCCTGACCCGCTCACAGGGACTGGTCTCCGCAGCCCTGACCCCCTGACAGGGACTGGTCCCCGCAGCCCTGACCCGCTCACAGGGACTGGCCCCCGCAGCCCTGACCCGCTCACAGGGACTTGTCCCCGCAGCCCTGACCCGCTCACAGGGACTGGCCCCCGCAGCCGTGACCCGCTCTCAGGGACTGGCCCCCGCAGCCCTGACCCGCTCACAGGGACTGGCCCCCGCAGCCCTGACCTCCTGACCGCTATTTGCCACCGCAGCCCTCACCCGCTCACAGGGACTGGCCCCCGCAGCCATGACACGATCACAGACACTGTGCCCCGCAGCCATGTCCCGCTGACATGGACTGGCCCGCGCAGCCCTGCCCGCTCACAGGGACTGGCCCCCGCAGCCCTGGCCCGCTCACAGGGACTGGCCCCCGCAGCCCTGGCCCGCTCACAGGGACTGGCCCCCGCAGCCCTGTCCCGCTCACAGGGACTGGCCCCCGCAGCCCTGGCCCGCTCACAGGGACTGGCCCCCGCAGCCATGAACTGATCACAGGGACTGGCCCCCGCAGCCATGACCCGATCACAGGGACTGGCCCCCGCAGCCCTGACCCGCTCACAGGGACTGGCCCTGGCAGCCCTGACCCGCTCACACGGACTGGCCCCCGCAGCCCTGACCCGCTCACAGGGACTGGTCCCCGCAGCCCTGGCCCGCTCACAGGGATTGGCCCCCGCAGCCCTGGCCCGCTCACAGGGACTGGCCCCCGCAGCCCTGGCCCGCTCACAGGGACTGGCCCCCGCAGCCCTGGCCCGCTCACAGGGACTGGCCCCCGCAGCCGTGGCCCGCTCACAGGGACTGGCCCCCGCAGCCCTGGCCCGCTCACAGCGACTGGCCCCCGCAGCCCTGGCCCGCTCACAGGGACTGGCCCCCGCAGCCCTGGCCCGCTCACAGGGACTGGCCCCCGCAGCCCTGGCCCGCTCACAGGGACTGGCCCCCGCAGCCCTGGCCCGCTCACAGGGACTGGCCCCCGCAGCCCTGGCCCGCTCACAGGGACTGGCCCCCGCAGCCCTGGCCCGCTCACAGGGACTGGCCCCCGCAGCCCTGGCCCGCTCACAGGGACTGGCCCCCGCAGCCCTGGCCCGCTCACAGGGACTGGCCCCCGCAGCCCTGGCCCGCTCACAGGGACTGGCCCCCGCAGCCCTGGCCCGCTCACAGGGACTGGCCCCCGCAGCCCTGGCCCGCTCACAGGGACTGGCCCCCGCAGCCATGACCCGATCACAGGGACTGGCCCCCGTAGCCCTGACCCGCTCACAGGGACTGGCCCTGGCAGCCCTGACCCGCTCACAGGGACTGGCCCCCGCAGCCCTTACCCTCTCACAGGGACTGGTCCCCACAGCCCTGGCCCGCTCACAGGGACTGGCCCCCGCAGCCCTGGCCCGCTCACAGGAACTGGCCCCCGCAGCCCTGGCCCGCTCACAGGGACTGGCCCCCGCAGCCCTGGCCCGCTCACAGGGACTGGCCCCCGCAGCCCTGGCCCGCTCACAGGGACTGGCCCCCGCAGGCCTGGCCCGCTCACAGGGACTGGCCCCCGCAGCCCTGGCCCGCTCACAGGTACTGGCCCCCGCAGCCCTGGCCCGCTCACAGGGACTGGCCCCCGCAGCCCTGACCCGCTCACAGGGACTGGTCCCCGCAGCCCTGACCCCCTGACAGGGACTGGTCACCGCAGCCCTGACCCGCTCACAGGGACTGGTCCCCGCAGCCTTGACCGGCTCACAGGTACTGGCCCCCGCAGCCCTGACCGGCTCACAGGGACTGGCCCCCGCAGCCCTGACCGGCTCACAGGGACTGTCCCCCGCAGCCCTGACCCGCTCACAGGGACTGTCCCCCGCAGCCCTGACCCGCTCACAGGGACTGTCCCCCGCAGCCCTGACCTGCTCACAGGCACTGGCCCCCGCAGCCCTGACCCGCTCACAGGCACTGGCCCCCGCAGCCCTGGCCCACGCACAGGCACTGGCCCCCACAGGCCTGGCCCGCTCACAGGCACTGGCCCCCGCAGCCCTGACCCGCTCACAGGCACTGGCCCCCGCAGCCCTGACCAGCTCACAGGGACTGGCCCCCGCAGCCATGACCCGATCACAGGGACTGGCCCCCGCAGCCCTGACCCGCTCACAGGGACTGTCCCCCGCAGCCCTGACCTGCTCACAGGCACTGGCCCCCGCAGCCCTGACCCGCTCACAGGCACTGGCCCCCGCAGCCCTGGCCCACGCACAGGCACTGGCCCCCACAGGCCTGGCCCGCTCACAGGCACTGGCCCCCGCAGCCCTGACCCGCTCACAGGCACTGGCCCCCGCAGCCCTGACCAGCTCACAGGGACTGGCCCCCGCAGCCATGACCCGATCACAGGGACTGGCCCCCGCAGCCCTGACCCGCTCACAGGGACTGGCACCCGCAGCCCTGACCCTCTGACAGGGACTGGTCCCCGCAGCCCTGACCATCTGACAGGGACTGATCCCCGCAGCCATGACCCGCTCACAGCGACAGGTCGCCGCAGCCCTGTCCCGCTCACAGGGACTGGTCCCCGCGGCCCTGACTGGCTCACAGGGACTGGTCCCCGCAGCCCTGACCGGCTCACAGGGACTATTCCCCGCAGCCCTGACTGGCTCACAGGGACAGGTCCCCGCAGCCCTGACCCGCTCACAGGGACTGGTCCCCGCAGCCCTGACCCGCTCACAGGCACTGGCCCCCGCAGCCCTGACCCACTCACAGGGACTGGCCTCCGCAGCCCTGACCCGCTCACAAGGACTGGCCCCCGCAGCCCTGACCCACTCACAGGGACTGGTCACCGCAGCCCTGACCCCCTGACAGGGACTGGTCCCCGCAGCCCTGACCCGCTCACAGGGACTGGTCCCCGCAGCCCTGACCCGCTCACAGGGACTGGTCCCCGCAGCCCTGACCCGCTCACAGGGACTGGGCCCCGCAGCCCTGAACCGCTCACAGGGACTGGTCCCCGCAGCACTGACCCGCTCACAGGGACTGGTCCCCGCAGCCCTGACCCGCTCACAGGGACTGGCCCACGCAGCCCTGACCCCCTGACAGCTATTTGCCACTGCAGCCCTCACCCGCTCACAGGGACTGGCCCCTGCAGCCATGACACGATCACAGGCACTGTCCCCCGCAGCCCTGTCCCGCTGACATGGACTGGCCCCCGCACCCCTGACCCTCTGACAGCTATTTCCCACCGCAGCCCTGACCCGCTAACAGGGACTGTCCCCCGCATCCCTGACCCGCTCACAGCGACTGGCCCCCGCAGCCCTGACCCGCTCACAGGGACTGGCCCCCGCAGCCGTGACCCGCTCACAGGGACTGGTCTCCGCAGCCCTGACCCCCTGACAGGGACTGGTCCCCGCAGCCCTGACCCGCTCACAGGGACTGGTCCCCGCAGCCCTGACCCGCTCACAGGGACTTGTCCCCGCAGCCCTGACCCGCTCACAGGGACTGGCCCCCGCAGCCCTGACCCCCTGACAGCTATTTGCCACCGCAGCCCTCACCCGCTCACAGGGACTGGCCCCTGCAGCCATGACACGATCACAGGCACTGTCCCCCGCAGCCCTGTCCCGCTGACATGGACTGGCCCCCGCAGCCCTGACCCCCTGACAGCTATTTGCCACCGCAGCCCTCACCCGCTCACATGGACTGGCCCCCGCAGCCATGACACGATCACAGGCACTGTCACCCGCAGCCCTGTCCCGCTGCCATGGACTGGTCCCCGCAGCCCTGACCCGCTCACAGGGACTGGTCCCTGCACCCCTGACCCACTCACAGGGACTGGTCCCCGCAGCCCTGACCCGCTCCCCGGGACTGGCCCCCGCAGCCCTGACCCCCTGACAGCTATTTGCCCCCGCAGCCCTGACCCGCTCACAGGGACTGGTCCCCGCAAGCCCTGACCCCCTTACAGGGACTGGTCCCCGCAGCCCTGACCCGCTCACAGGGACTGGTTCCCGCAGCCCTGACCCGCTGACAGGGACTGGTTCCCGCAGCCCTGACCCGCTGACAGGGACTGTCTCCCGCAGCCCTGACCCGCTCACAGGGACTGGCCCCCGCAGCCCTGACCCGCTCACAGGGACTTTCCCCCGCAGCCCTGACCCGCTCACAGGGACTGTCCCCCGCAGCCCAGACCCGCTCACAGGGACTGTCCCCTACAGCCCAGACCCGCTCACAGGGACTGTCCCCCGCAGCCCTGACCCGCTCACAGGGACTGTCCCCCGCAGCCCTGACCCGCTCACAGGGACTGTCCCCCGCAGCCCTGACCCGCTCACAGGGACTGTCCCCCGCAGCCCTGACCTGCTCACAGGGACTGGCCCCCGCAGCCCTGACCCGCTCACAGGCACTGGCCCCCGCAGCCCTGGCCCGCGCACAGGCACTGGCCCCCACAGGCCTGGCCCGCTCACAGGCACTGGCCCCCGCACCCCTGACCCGCTCACAGGCACTGGCCCCCGCAGCCCTGACCAGCTCACAGGGACTGGCCCCCGCAGCCATGACCCGATCACAGGGACTGGCCCCCGCAGCCCTGACCCGCTCACAGGGACTGGCCCCCGCAGCCCTGACCCTCTGACAGGGACTGGTCCCCGCAGCCCTGACCCTCTGACAGGGACTGGTCCCCGCAGCCATGACCCGCTCACAGCGACAGGTCGCCGCAGCCCTGTCCCGCTCACAGGGACTGGTCCCCGCGGCCCTGACTGGCTCACAGGGACTGGTCCCCGCAGCCCTGACCGGCTCACAGGGACTATTCCCCGCAGCCCTGACTGGCTCACAGGGACAGGTCCCCGCAGCCGATACCCGCTCACAGGGACTGGTTCCCGCTGCCCTGACCCGCTCACAGGCACTGGCCCCCGCAGCCCTGACCCGCTCACAGGGACTGGCCTCCGCAGCCCTGACCCGCTCACAAGGACTGGCCCCCGCAGCCCTGACCCACTCACAGGGACTGGTCACCGCAGCCCTCACCCCCTGACAGGGACTGGTCCCCGCAGCCCTGACCCGCTCACAGGGACTGGTCCCCGCAGCCCTGACCCGCTCACAGGGACTGTTCCCCGCAGCCCTGACCCGCTCACAGGGACTGGGCCCCGCAGCCCTGAACCGCTCACAGGGACTGGCCCTGGCAGCCCTGACCCGCTCACACGGATTGGCCCCCGCAGCCCTGACCCGCTCACAGGGACTGGTCCCCGCAGGCCTGGCCCTCTCACAGGGACTGGCCCCCACAGCCCTGGCCCGCTCACAGGGACTGGCCCCCGCAGCCCTGGCCCGCTCACAGGGTCTGGCCCCCGCAGCCCTGGCCCGCTCACAGGGACTGGCCCCCGCAGCCGTGGCCCGCTCACAGGGACTGGCCCCCGCAGCCCTGGCCCGCTCACAGGGACTGGCCCCCGCAGCCCTGGCCCGCTCACAGGGACTGGCCCCCGCAGCCCTGGCCCGCTCACAGGGACTGGCCCCCGCAGCCCTGTCCCGCTCACAGGGACTGGCCCCCGCAGCCCTGGCCCGCTCACAGGGACTGGCCCCCGCAGCCCTGGCCCGCTCACAGGGACTGGCCCCCGCAGCCCTGGCCCGCTCACAGGGACTGGCCCCCGCAGCCCTGGCCCGCTCACAGGGACTGGCCCCCGCAGCCATGAACTGATCACAGGGACTGGCCCCCGCAGCCATGACCCGATCACAGGGACTGGCCCCCGAAGCCCTGACCCGCTCACAGGGACTGGCCCTGGCAGCCCTGACCCGCTCACAGGGACTGGCCCCCGCAGCCCTTACCCTCTCACAGGGACTGGTCCCCGCAGCCCTGACCGGCTCACAGGGACTGGTCCCCGCAGCCCTGACCGGCTCACAGGGACTGATCCCCGCAGCCCTGACCCGCCCACAGGGACTGGTCCCCGCAGCCCTGACCCCCTGACAGCTATTTGCGACCGCAGCCCTCACCCCCTCACAGGGACTGGCCCCCGCAGCCATGACACGATCACAGGCACTGTCCCCCGCAGCTCTGTCCCGCTGACATGGACTGGCCCCCGCAGCCCTGTCCCGCTCACAGGGACTTTCCCCCGCAGCCCTGACCCGCTCACAGGGACTGTCCCCCGCAGCCCAGACCCGCTCACAGGGACTGTCCCCCGCAGCCCAGACCCGCTCACAGGGACTGTCCCCCGCAGCCCTGACCCGCTCACAGGGACTGTCCCCCGCAGCCCTGACCTGCTCACAGGGACTGTCCCCCGCAGCGCTGACCCGCTCACAGGGACTGTCCCCCGCAGCCCTGAACCGCTCACAGGGACTGGCCCCCGCAGCCCTGACCCGCTCACAGGCACTGGCCCCCGCAGCCCTGGCCCGCGCACAGGCACTGGCCCCCACAGGCCTGGCCCGCTCACAGGCACTGGCCCCCGCAGCCCTGACCCGCTCACAGGCACTGGCCCCCGCAGCCCTGACCAGCTCACAGGGACTGGCCCCCGCAGCCATGACCCGATCACAGGGACTGGCCCCCGCAGCCCTGACCCGCTCACAGGGACTGGCCCCCGCAGCCCTGACCCTCTGACAGGGACTGGTCCCCGCAGCCCTGACCCTCTGACAGGGACGGGTCCCCGCAGCCATGACCCGCTCACAGCGACAGGGCGCCGCAGCCCTGTCCCGCTCACAGGGACTGGTCCCCGCGGCCCTGACTGGCTCACAGGGACTGGTCCCCGCAGCCCTGACCGGCTCACAGGGACTATTCCCCGCAGCCCTGACTGGCTCACAGGGACAGGTCCCCGCAGCCCTGACCCGCTCACAGGGACTGGTCCCCGCAGCCCTGACCCGCTCACAGGCACTGGCCCCCGCAGCCCTGACCCGCTCACAGGGACTGGCCCCCGCAGCCCTGACCCACTCACAGGGACTGGTCACCGCAGCCCTGACCCCCTGACAGGGACTGGTCCCCGCAGCCCTGACCCGCTCACAGGGACTGGTCCCCGCAGCCCTGACCCGCTCACAGGGACTGGGCCCCGCAGCCCTGAACCGCTCACAGGGTCTGGTCCCCGCAGCACTGACCCGCTCACAGGGACTGGTCCCCGCAGCCCTGACCCGCTCACAGGGACTGGCCCACGCAGCCCTGACCCCCTGACAGCTATTTGCCACCGCAGCCCTCACCCGCTCACAGGGACTGGCCCCTGCAGCCATGACACGATCACAGGCACTGTCCCCCGCAGCCCTGTCCCGCTGACATGGACTGGGCCCCGCAGCCCTGACCCTCTGACAGCTATTTCCCACCGCAGCCCTGACCCGCTAACAGGGACTGTCCCCCGCAGCCCTGACCCGCTCACAGCGACTGGCCCCCGCAGCCATGACCCGCTCACAGGGACTGGCCCCCGCAGCCCTGACCCGCTCACAGGGACTGGCCCCCGCAGCCCTGACCCGCTCACAGGGACTGGCCCCCGCAGCCCTGACCCGCTCACAGGGACTGGCCCCCGCAGCCCTGACCCGCTCACAGGGACTGGTCCCCGCAGCCCTGACCCCCTGACAGCTATTTGCCACCGCAGCCCTCACCCGCTCACAGGGACTGGCCCCCGCAGCCATGACACGATCACAGACACTGTGCCCCGCAGCCCTGTCCCGCTGACATGGACTGGCCCGCGCAGCCCTGCCCGCTCACAGGGACTGGCCCCCGCAGCCCTGGCCCGCTCACAGGGACTGGCCCCCGCAGCCCTGGCCCGCTCACAGGGACTGGCCCCCGCAGCCCTGGCCCGCTCACAGGGACTGGCCCCCGCAGCCCTGGCCCGCTCACAGGGACTGGCTCCCGCAGCCATGAACTGATCACAGGGATTGGCCCCCGCAGCCATGACCCGATCACAGGGACTGGCCCCCGCAGCCCTGACCCGCTCACAGGGACTGGCCCTGGCAGCCCTGACCCGCTCACACGGATTGGCCCCCGCAGCCCTGACCCGCTCACAGGGACTGGTCCCCGCAGGCCTGGCCCGCTCACAGGGACTGGCCCCCGCAGCCCTGGCCCGCTCACAGGGACTGGCCCCCGCAGCCCTGGCCCGCTCACAGGGACTGGCCCCCGCAGCCCTGGCCCGCTCACAGGGACTGGCCCCCGCAGCCCTGGCCCGCTCACAGGGACTGGCCCCCGCAGCCATGACACGATCACAGGCACTGTCCCCCGCAGCTCTGTCCCGCTGACATGGACTGGCCCCCGCAGCCCTGTCCCGCTCACAGGGACTTTCCCCCGCAGCCCTGACCCGCTCACAGGGACTGTCCCCCGCAGCCCAGACCCGCTCACAGGGACTGTCCCCCGCAGCCCAGACCCGCTCACAGGGACTGTCCCCCGCAGCCCTGACCCGCTCACAGGGACTGTCCCCCGCAGCCCTGACCTGCTCACAGGGACTGTCCCCCGCAGCGCTGACCCGCTCACAGGGACTGTCCCCCGCAGCCCTGAACCGCTCACAGGGACTGGCCCCCGCAGCCCTGACCCGCTCACAGGCACTGGCCCCCGCAGCCCTGGCCCGCGCACAGGCACTGGCCCCCACAGGCCTGGCCCGCTCACAGGCACTGGCCCCCGCAGCCCTGACCCGCTCACAGGCACTGGCCCCCGCAGCCCTGACCAGCTCACAGGGACTGGCCCCCGCAGCCATGACCCGATCACAGGGACTGGCCCCCGCAGCCCTGACCCGCTCACAGGGACTGGCCCCCGCAGCCCTGACCCTCTGACAGGGACTGGTCCCCGCAGCCCTGACCCTCTGACAGGGACGGGTCCCCGCAGCCATGACCCGCTCACAGCGACAGGGCGCCGCAGCCCTGTCCCGCTCACAGGGACTGGTCCCCGCGGCCCTGACTGGCTCACAGGGACTGGTCCCCGCAGCCCTGACCGGCTCACAGGGACTATTCCCCGCAGCCCTGACTGGCTCACAGGGACAGGTCCCCGCAGCCCTGACCCGCTCACAGGGACTGGTCCCCGCAGCCCTGACCCGCTCACAGGCACTGGCCCCCGCAGCCCTGACCCGCTCACAGGGACTGGCCCCCGCAGCCCTGACCCACTCACAGGGACTGGTCACCGCAGCCCTGACCCCCTGACAGGGACTGGTCCCCGCAGCCCTGACCCGCTCACAGGGACTGGTCCCCGCAGCCCTGACCCGCTCACAGGGACTGGGCCCCGCAGCCCTGAACCGCTCACAGGGTCTGGTCCCCGCAGCACTGACCCGCTCACAGGGACTGGTCCCCGCAGCCCTGACCCGCTCACAGGGACTGGCCCACGCAGCCCTGACCCCCTGACAGCTATTTGCCACCGCAGCCCTCACCCGCTCACAGGGACTGGCCCCTGCAGCCATGACACGATCACAGGCACTGTCCCCCGCAGCCCTGTCCCGCTGACATGGACTGGGCCCCGCAGCCCTGACCCTCTGACAGCTATTTCCCACCGCAGCCCTGACCCGCTAACAGGGACTGTCCCCCGCAGCCCTGACCCGCTCACAGCGACTGGCCCCCGCAGCCATGACCCGCTCACAGGGACTGGCCCCCGCAGCCCTGACCCGCTCACAGGGACTGGCCCCCGCAGCCCTGACCCGCTCACAGGGACTGGCCCCCGCAGCCCTGACCCGCTCACAGGGACTGGCCCCCGCAGCCCTGACCCGCTCACAGGGACTGGTCCCCGCAGCCCTGACCCCCTGACAGCTATTTGCCACCGCAGCCCTCACCCGCTCACAGGGACTGGCCCCCGCAGCCATGACACGATCACAGACACTGTGCCCCGCAGCCCTGTCCCGCTGACATGGACTGGCCCGCGCAGCCCTGCCCGCTCACAGGGACTGGCCCCCGCAGCCCTGGCCCGCTCACAGGGACTGGCCCCCGCAGCCCTGGCCCGCTCACAGGGACTGGCCCCCGCAGCCCTGGCCCGCTCACAGGGACTGGCCCCCGCAGCCCTGGCCCGCTCACAGGGACTGGCTCCCGCAGCCATGAACTGATCACAGGGATTGGCCCCCGCAGCCATGACCCGATCACAGGGACTGGCCCCCGCAGCCCTGACCCGCTCACAGGGACTGGCCCTGGCAGCCCTGACCCGCTCACACGGATTGGCCCCCGCAGCCCTGACCCGCTCACAGGGACTGGTCCCCGCAGGCCTGGCCCGCTCACAGGGACTGGCCCCCGCAGCCCTGGCCCGCTCACAGGGACTGGCCCCCGCAGCCCTGGCCCGCTCACAGGGACTGGCCCCCGCAGCCCTGGCCCGCTCACAGGGACTGGCCCCCGCAGCCCTGGCCCGCTCACAGGGACTGGCCCCCGCAGCCCTGGCCCGCTCACAGGGACTGGCCCCCGCAGCCCTGGCCCGCTCACAGGGACTGGCCCCCGCAGCCCTGGCCCGCTCACAGGGACTGGCCCCCGCAGCCCTGGCCCGCTCACAGGGACTGGCCCCCGCAGCCCTGGCCCGCTCACAGGGACTGGCCCCCGCAGCCCTGGCCCGCTCACAGGGACTGGCCCCCGCAGCCATGAACTGATCACAGGGACTGGCCCCCGCAGCCATGACCCGATCACAGGGACTGGCCCCCGAAGCCCTGACCCGCTCACAGGGACTGGCCCTGGCAGCCCTGACCCGCTCACAGGGACTGGCCCCCGCAGCCCATACCCTCTCACAGGGACTGGTCCCCGCAGCCCTGGCCCGCTCACAGGGACTGGCCCCCGCAGCCCTGGCCCGCTCACAGGGACTGGCCCCCGCAGCCCTGGCCCGCTCACAGGGACTGGCCCCCGCAGCCCTGGCCCGCTCACAGGGACTGGCCCCCGCAGCCCTGGCCCGCTCACAGGGACTGGCCCCCGCAGCCCTGGCCCGCTCACAGGGACTGGCCCCCGCAGCCCTGGCCCGCTCACAGGGACTGGCCCCCGCAGCCCTGGCCCGCTCACAGGGACTGGCCCCCGCAGCCATGACCCGATCACAGGGACTGTCCCCCGCAGCCCTGACCCGCTCACAGGGACTGGTCCCCGCAGCCCTGACCCTCTGACAGGGACTGGTCCCCGCAGCCCTGACCCGCTCACAGCGACAGGTCCCCGCAGCCCTGTCCCGCTCACAGGGACTGGTCCCCGCAGCCCTGACTGGCTCACAGGGACTGGTCCCCGCAGCCCTGGCCCGCTCACAGGGACTGGCCCCCGCAACCCTGGCCCGCTCACAGGGACTGGCCCCCGCAGCCCTGGCCCGCTCACAGTGACTGGCCCACGCAGCCCTGGCCCGCTCACAGGGACTGGCCCCCGCAGCCCTGGCCCGCTCACAGGGACTGGCCCCCGCAGCCCTGACCCGCTCACAGCGACTGGCCCCCGCAGCCATGACCCGCTCACAGGGACTGGCCCCCGCATCCCTGACCCGCTCACAGGGACTGGTCTCCGCAGCCCTGACCCCCTGACAGGGACTGGTCCCCGCAGCCCTGACCCGCTCACAGGGACTGGCCCCCGCAGCCCTGACCCGCTCACAGGGACTTGTCCCCGCAGCCCTGACCCGCTCACAGGGACTGGCCCCCGCAGCCGTGACCCGCTCTCAGGGACTGGCCCCCGCAGCCCTGACCCGCTCACAGGGACTGGCCCCCGCAGCCCTGACCTCCTGACCGCTATTTGCCACCGCAGCCCTCACCCGCTCACAGGGACTGGCCCCCGCAGCCATGACACGATCACAGACACTGTGCCCCGCAGCCATGTCCCGCTGACATGGACTGGCCCGCGCAGCCCTGCCCGCTCACAGGGACTGGCCCCCGCAGCCCTGGCCCGCTCACAGGGACTGGCCCCCGCAGCCCTGGCCCGCTCACAGGGACTGGCCCCCGCAGCCCTGTCCCGCTCACAGGGACTGGCCCCCGCAGCCCTGGCCCGCTCACAGGGACTGGCCCCCGCAGCCATGAACTGATCACAGGGACTGGCCCCCGCAGCCATGACCCGATCACAGGGACTGGCCCCCGCAGCCCTGACCCGCTCACAGGGACTGGCCCTGGCAGCCCTGACCCGCTCACACGGACTGGCCCCCGCAGCCCTGACCCGCTCACAGGGACTGGTCCCCGCAGCCCTGGCCCGCTCACAGGGATTGGCCCCCGCAGCCCTGGCCCGCTCACAGGGACTGGCCCCCGCAGCCCTGGCCCGCTCACAGGGACTGGCCCCCGCAGCCCTGGCCCGCTCACAGGGACTGGCCCCCGCAGCCGTGGCCCGCTCACAGGGACTGGCCCCCGCAGCCCTGGCCCGCTCACAGCGACTGGCCCCCGCAGCCCTGGCCCGCTCACAGGGACTGGCCCCCGCAGCCCTGGCCCGCTCACAGGGACTGGCCCCCGCAGCCCTGGCCCGCTCACAGGGACTGGCCCCCGCAGCCCTGGCCCGCTCACAGGGACTGGCCCCCGCAGCCCTGGCCCGCTCACAGGGACTGGCCCCCGCAGCCCTGGCCCGCTCACAGGGACTGGCCCCCGCAGCCCTGGCCCGCTCACAGGGACTGGCCCCCGCAGCCCTGGCCCGCTCACAGGGACTGGCCCCCGCAGCCCTGGCCCGCTCACAGGGACTGGCCCCCGCAGCCCTGGCCCGCTCACAGGGACTGGCCCCCGCAGCCCTGGCCCGCTCACAGGGACTGGCCCCCGCAGCCATGACCCGATCACAGGGACTGGCCCCCGTAGCCCTGACCCGCTCACAGGAACTTGCCCCCGCAGCCCTGGCCCGCTCACAGGGACTGGCCCCCGCAGCCCTGGCCCGCTCACAGGGACTGGCCCCCGCAGCCCTGGCCCGCTCACAGGGACTGGCCCCCGCAGGCCTGGCCCGCTCACAGGGACTGGCCCCCGCAGCCCTGGCCCGCTCACAGGGACTGGCCCCCGCAGCCCTGGCCCGCTCACAGGGACTGGCCCCCGCAGCCCTGACCCGCTCACAGGGACTGGTCCCCGCAGCCCTGACCCCCTGACAGGGACTGGTCACCGCAGCCCTGACCCGCTCACAGGGACTGGTCCCCGCAGCCTTGACCGGCTCACAGGTACTGGCCCCCGCAGCCCTGACCGGCTCACAGGGACTGGCCCCCGCAGCCCTGACCGGCTCACAGGGACTGTCCCCCGCAGCCCTGACCCGCTCACAGGGACTGTCCCCCGCAGCCCTGACCCGCTCACAGGGACTGTCCCCCGCAGCCCTGACCTGCTCACAGGCACTGGCCCCCGCAGCCCTGACCCGCTCACAGGCACTGGCCCCCGCAGCCCTGGCCCACGCACAGGCACTGGCCCCCACAGGCCTGGCCCGCTCACAGGCACTGGCCCCCGCAGCCCTGACCCGCTCACAGGCACTGGCCCCCGCAGCCCTGACCAGCTCACAGGGACTGGCCCCCGCAGCCATGACCCGATCACAGGGACTGGCCCCCGCAGCCCTGACCCGCTCACAGGGACTGTCCCCCGCAGCCCTGACCTGCTCACAGGCACTGGCCCCCGCAGCCCTGACCCGCTCACAGGCACTGGCCCCCGCAGCCCTGGCCCACGCACAGGCACTGGCCCCCACAGGCCTGGCCCGCTCACAGGCACTGGCCCCCGCAGCCCTGACCCGCTCACAGGCACTGGCCCCCGCAGCCCTGACCAGCTCACAGGGACTGGCCCCCGCAGCCATGACCCGATCACAGGGACTGGCCCCCGCAGCCCTGACCCGCTCACAGGGACTGGCACCCGCAGCCCTGACCCTCTGACAGGGACTGGTCCCCGCAGCCCTGACCATCTGACAGGGACTGATCCCCGCAGCCATGACCCGCTCACAGCGACAGGTCGCCGCAGCCCTGTCCCGCTCACAGGGACTGGTCCCCGCGGCCCTGACTGGCTCACAGGGACTGGTCCCCGCAGCCCTGACCGGCTCACAGGGACTATTCCCCGCAGCCCTGACTGGCTCACAGGGACAGGTCCCCGCAGCCCTGACCCGCTCACAGGGACTGGTCCCCGCAGCCCTGACCCGCTCACAGGCACTGGCCCCCGCAGCCCTGACCCACTCACAGGGACTGGCCTCCGCAGCCCTGACCCGCTCACAAGGACTGGCCCCCGCAGCCCTGACCCACTCACAGGGACTGGTCACCGCAGCCCTGACCCCCTGACAGGGACTGGTCCCCGCAGCCCTGACCCGCTCACAGGGACTGGTCCCCGCAGCCCTGACCCGCTCACAGGGACTGGTCCCCGCAGCCCTGACCCGCTCACAGGGACTGGGCCCCGCAGCCCTGAACCGCTCACAGGGACTGGTCCCCGCAGCACTGACCCGCTCACAGGGACTGGTCCCCGCAGCCCTGACCCGCTCACAGGGACTGGCCCACGCAGCCCTGACCCCCTGACAGCTATTTGCCACTGCAGCCCTCACCCGCTCACAGGGACTGGCCCCTGCAGCCATGACACGATCACAGGCACTGTCCCCCGCAGCCCTGTCCCGCTGACATGGACTGGCCCCCGCACCCCTGACCCTCTGACAGCTATTTCCCACCGCAGCCCTGACCCGCTAACAGGGACTGTCCCCCGCATCCCTGACCCGCTCACAGCGACTGGCCCCCGCAGCCCTGACCCGCTCACAGGGACTGGCCCCCGCAGCCGTGACCCGCTCACAGGGACTGGTCTCCGCAGCCCTGACCCCCTGACAGGGACTGGTCCCCGCAGCCCTGACCCGCTCACAGGGACTGGTCCCCGCAGCCCTGACCCGCTCACAGGGACTTGTCCCCGCAGCCCTGACCCGCTCACAGGGACTGGCCCCCGCAGCCCTGACCCCCTGACAGCTATTTGCCACCGCAGCCCTCACCCGCTCACAGGGACTGGCCCCTGCAGCCATGACACGATCACAGGCACTGTCCCCCGCAGCCCTGTCCCGCTGACATGGACTGGCCCCCGCAGCCCTGACCCCCTGACAGCTATTTGCCACCGCAGCCCTCACCCGCTCACATGGACTGGCCCCCGCAGCCATGACACGATCACAGGCACTGTCACCCGCAGCCCTGTCCCGCTGCCATGGACTGGTCCCCGCAGCCCTGACCCGCTCACAGGGACTGGTCCCTGCACCCCTGACCCACTCACAGGGACTGGTCCCCGCAGCCCTGACCCGCTCCCCGGGACTGGCCCCCGCAGCCCTGACCCCCTGACAGCTATTTGCCCCCGCAGCCCTGACCCGCTCACAGGGACTGGTCCCCGCAAGCCCTGACCCCCTTACAGGGACTGGTCCCCGCAGCCCTGACCCGCTCACAGGGACTGGTTCCCGCAGCCCTGACCCGCTGACAGGGACTGGTTCCCGCAGCCCTGACCCGCTGACAGGGACTGTCTCCCGCAGCCCTGACCCGCTCACAGGGACTGGCCCCCGCAGCCCTGACCCGCTCACAGGGACTTTCCCCCGCAGCCCTGACCCGCTCACAGGGACTGTCCCCCGCAGCCCAGACCCGCTCACAGGGACTGTCCCCTACAGCCCAGACCCGCTCACAGGGACTGTCCCCCGCAGCCCTGACCCGCTCACAGGGACTGTCCCCCGCAGCCCTGACCCGCTCACAGGGACTGTCCCCCGCAGCCCTGACCCGCTCACAGGGACTGTCCCCCGCAGCCCTGACCTGCTCACAGGGACTGGCCCCCGCAGCCCTGACCCGCTCACAGGCACTGGCCCCCGCAGCCCTGGCCCGCGCACAGGCACTGGCCCCCACAGGCCTGGCCCGCTCACAGGCACTGGCCCCCGCACCCCTGACCCGCTCACAGGCACTGGCCCCCGCAGCCCTGACCAGCTCACAGGGACTGGCCCCCGCAGCCATGACCCGATCACAGGGACTGGCCCCCGCAGCCCTGACCCGCTCACAGGGACTGGCCCCCGCAGCCCTGACCCTCTGACAGGGACTGGTCCCCGCAGCCCTGACCCTCTGACAGGGACTGGTCCCCGCAGCCATGACCCGCTCACAGCGACAGGTCGCCGCAGCCCTGTCCCGCTCACAGGGACTGGTCCCCGCGGCCCTGACTGGCTCACAGGGACTGGTCCCCGCAGCCCTGACCGGCTCACAGGGACTATTCCCCGCAGCCCTGACTGGCTCACAGGGACAGGTCCCCGCAGCCGATACCCGCTCACAGGGACTGGTTCCCGCTGCCCTGACCCGCTCACAGGCACTGGCCCCCGCAGCCCTGACCCGCTCACAGGGACTGGCCTCCGCAGCCCTGACCCGCTCACAAGGACTGGCCCCCGCAGCCCTGACCCACTCACAGGGACTGGTCACCGCAGCCCTCACCCCCTGACAGGGACTGGTCCCCGCAGCCCTGACCCGCTCACAGGGACTGGTCCCCGCAGCCCTGACCCGCTCACAGGGACTGTTCCCCGCAGCCCTGACCCGCTCACAGGGACTGGGCCCCGCAGCCCTGAACCGCTCACAGGGACTGGCCCTGGCAGCCCTGACCCGCTCACACGGATTGGCCCCCGCAGCCCTGACCCGCTCACAGGGACTGGTCCCCGCAGGCCTGGCCCTCTCACAGGGACTGGCCCCCACAGCCCTGGCCCGCTCACAGGGACTGGCCCCCGCAGCCCTGGCCCGCTCACAGGGTCTGGCCCCCGCAGCCCTGGCCCGCTCACAGGGACTGGCCCCCGCAGCCGTGGCCCGCTCACAGGGACTGGCCCCCGCAGCCCTGGCCCGCTCACAGGGACTGGCCCCCGCAGCCCTGGCCCGCTCACAGGGACTGGCCCCCGCAGCCCTGGCCCGCTCACAGGGACTGGCCCCCGCAGCCCTGTCCCGCTCACAGGGACTGGCCCCCGCAGCCCTGGCCCGCTCACAGGGACTGGCCCCCGCAGCCCTGGCCCGCTCACAGGGACTGGCCCCCGCAGCCCTGGCCCGCTCACAGGGACTGGCCCCCGCAGCCCTGGCCCGCTCACAGGGACTGGCCCCCGCAGCCATGAACTGATCACAGGGACTGGCCCCCGCAGCCATGACCCGATCACAGGGACTGGCCCCCGAAGCCCTGACCCGCTCACAGGGACTGGCCCTGGCAGCCCTGACCCGCTCACAGGGACTGGCCCCCGCAGCCCTTACCCTCTCACAGGGACTGGTCCCCGCAGCCCTGACCGGCTCACAGGGACTGGTCCCCGCAGCCCTGACCGGCTCACAGGGACTGATCCCCGCAGCCCTGACCCGCCCACAGGGACTGGTCCCCGCAGCCCTGACCCCCTGACAGCTATTTGCGACCGCAGCCCTCACCCCCTCACAGGGACTGGCCCCCGCAGCCATGACACGATCACAGGCACTGTCCCCCGCAGCTCTGTCCCGCTGACATGGACTGGCCCCCGCAGCCCTGTCCCGCTCACAGGGACTTTCCCCCGCAGCCCTGACCCGCTCACAGGGACTGTCCCCCGCAGCCCAGACCCGCTCACAGGGACTGTCCCCCGCAGCCCAGACCCGCTCACAGGGACTGTCCCCCGCAGCCCTGACCCGCTCACAGGGACTGTCCCCCGCAGCCCTGACCTGCTCACAGGGACTGTCCCCCGCAGCGCTGACCCGCTCACAGGGACTGTCCCCCGCAGCCCTGAACCGCTCACAGGGACTGGCCCCCGCAGCCCTGACCCGCTCACAGGCACTGGCCCCCGCAGCCCTGGCCCGCGCACAGGCACTGGCCCCCACAGGCCTGGCCCGCTCACAGGCACTGGCCCCCGCAGCCCTGACCCGCTCACAGGCACTGGCCCCCGCAGCCCTGACCAGCTCACAGGGACTGGCCCCCGCAGCCATGACCCGATCACAGGGACTGGCCCCCGCAGCCCTGACCCGCTCACAGGGACTGGCCCCCGCAGCCCTGACCCTCTGACAGGGACTGGTCCCCGCAGCCCTGACCCTCTGACAGGGACGGGTCCCCGCAGCCATGACCCGCTCACAGCGACAGGGCGCCGCAGCCCTGTCCCGCTCACAGGGACTGGTCCCCGCGGCCCTGACTGGCTCACAGGGACTGGTCCCCGCAGCCCTGACCGGCTCACAGGGACTATTCCCCGCAGCCCTGACTGGCTCACAGGGACAGGTCCCCGCAGCCCTGACCCGCTCACAGGGACTGGTCCCCGCAGCCCTGACCTGCTCACAGGCACTGGCCCCCGCAGCCCTGACCCGCTCACAGGGACTGGCCCCCGCAGCCCTGACCCACTCACAGGGACTGGTCACCGCAGCCCTGACCCCCTGACAGGGACTGGTCCCCGCAGCCCTGACCCGCTCACAGGGACTGGTCCCCGCAGCCCTGACCCGCTCACAGGGACTGGGCCCCGCAGCCCTGAACCGCTCACAGGGTCTGGTCCCCGCAGCACTGACCCGCTCACAGGGACTGGTCCCCGCAGCCCTGACCCGCTCACAGGGACTGGCCCACGCAGCCCTGACCCCCTGACAGCTATTTGCCACCGCAGCCCTCACCCGCTCACAGGGACTGGCCCCTGCAGCCATGACACGATCACAGGCACTGTCCCCCGCAGCCCTGTCCCGCTGACATGGACTGGGCCCCGCAGCCCTGACCCTCTGACAGCTATTTCCCACCGCAGCCCTGACCCGCTAACAGGGACTGTCCCCCGCAGCCCTGACCCGCTCACAGCGACTGGCCCCCGCAGCCATGACCCGCTCACAGGGACTGGCCCCCGCAGCCCTGACCCGCTCACAGGGACTGGCCCCCGCAGCCCTGACCCGCTCACAGGGACTGGCCCCCGCAGCCCTGACCCGCTCACAGGGACTGGCCCCCGCAGCCCTGACCCGCTCACAGGGACTGGTCCCCGCAGCCCTGACCCCCTGACAGCTATTTGCCACCGCAGCCCTCACCCGCTCACAGGGACTGGCCCCCGCAGCCATGACACGATCACAGACACTGTGCCCCGCAGCCCTGTCCCGCTGACATGGACTGGCCCGCGCAGCCCTGCCCGCTCACAGGGACTGGCCCCCGCAGCCCTGGCCCGCTCACAGGGACTGGCCCCCGCAGCCCTGGCCCGCTCACAGGGACTGGCCCCCGCAGCCCTGGCCCGCTCACAGGGACTGGCCCCCGCAGCCCTGGCCCGCTCACAGGGACTGGCTCCCGCAGCCATGAACTGATCACAGGGATTGGCCCCCGCAGCCATGACCCGATCACAGGGACTGGCCCCCGCAGCCCTGACCCGCTCACAGGGACTGGCCCTGGCAGCCCTGACCCGCTCACACGGATTGGCCCCCGCAGCCCTGACCCGCTCACAGGGACTGGTCCCCGCAGGCCTGGCCCGCTCACAGGGACTGGCCCCCGCAGCCCTGGCCCGCTCACAGGGACTGGCCCCCGCAGCCCTGGCCCGCTCACAGGGACTGGCCCCCGCAGCCCTGGCCCGCTCACAGGGACTGGCCCCCGCAGCCCTGGCCCGCTCACAGGGACTGGCCCCCGCAGCCCTGGCCCGCTCACAGGGACTGGCCCCCGCAGCCCTGGCCCGCTCACAGGGACTGGCCCCCGCAGCCCTGGCCCGCTCACAGGGACTGGCCCCCGCAGCCCTGGCCCGCTCACAGGGACTGGCCCCCGCAGCCCTGGCCCGCTCACAGGGACTGGCCCCCGCAGCCCTGGCCCGCTCACAGGGACTGGCCCCCGCAGCCATGAACTGATCACAGGGACTGGCCCCCGCAGCCATGACCCGATCACAGGGACTGGCCCCCGAAGCCCTGACCCGCTCACAGGGACTGGCCCTGGCAGCCCTGACCCGCTCACAGGGACTGGCCCCCGCAGCCCATACCCTCTCACAGGGACTGGTCCCCGCAGCCCTGGCCCGCTCACAGGGACTGGCCCCCGCAGCCCTGGCCCGCTCACAGGGACTGGCCCCCGCAGCCCTGGCCCGCTCACAGGGACTGGCCCCCGCAGCCCTGGCCCGCTCACAGGGACTGGCCCCCGCAGCCCTGGCCCGCTCACAGGGACTGGCCCCCGCAGCCCTGGCCCGCTCACAGGGACTGGCCCCCGCAGCCCTGGCCCGCTCACAGGGACTGGCCCCCGCAGCCCTGGCCCGCTCACAGGGACTGGCCCCCGCAGCCATGACCCGATCACAGGGACTGTCCCCCGCAGCCCTGACCCGCTCACAGGGACTGGTCCCCGCAGCCCTGACCCTCTGACAGGGACTGGTCCCCGCAGCCCTGACCCGCTCACAGCGACAGGTCCCCGCAGCCCTGTCCCGCTCACAGGGACTGGTCCCCGCAGCCCTGACTGGCTCACAGGGACTGGTCCCCGCAGCCCTGGCCCGCTCACAGGGACTGGCCCCCGCAACCCTGGCCCGCTCACAGGGACTGGCCCCCGCAGCCCTGGCCCGCTCACAGTGACTGGCCCACGCAGCCCTGGCCCGCTCACAGGGACTGGCCCCCGCAGCCCTGGCCCGCTCACAGGGACTGGCCCCCGCAGCCCTGACCCGCTCACAGGGACTGGTCCCCGCAACCCTGACCCCCTGACAGGGACTGGTCACCGCAGCCCTGACCCGCTCACAGGGACTGGTCCCCGCAGCCTTGACCGGCTCACAGGTACTGGCCCCCGCAGCCCTGACCGGCTCACAGGGACTAGTCCCCGCAGCCCTGACCGGCTCACAGGGACTGATCCCCGCAGCCCTGACCCGCTCACAGGGACTGGTCCCCGCAGCCCTGACCCCCTGACAGCTATTTGCGACCGCAGCCCTCACCCCCTCACAGGGACTGGCCCCCGCAGCCATGACACGATCACAGGCACTGTCCCCCGCAGCCCTGTCCCGCTGACATGGACTGGCCCCCGCAGCCCTGTCCCGCTCACAGGGACTTTCCCCCGCAGCCCTGACCCGCTCACAGGGACTGTCCCCCGCAGCCCAGACCCGCTCACAGGGACTGTCCCCCACAGCCCAGACCCGCTCACAGGGACTGTCCCCCGCAGCCCTGACCCGCTCACAGGGACTGTCCCCCGCAGCCCTGACCCGCTCACAGGGACTGTCCCCCGCAGCCCTGACCTGCTCACAGGCACTGGCCCCCGCAGCCCTGACCCGCTCACAGGCACTGGCCCCCGCAGCCCTGGCCCACGCACAGGCACTGGCCCCCGCAGGCCTGGCCCGCTCACAGGCACTGGCCCCCGCAGCCCTGACCCGCTCACAGGCATTGGCCCCCGCAGCCCTGACCAGCTCACAGGGACTGGCCCCCGCAGCCATGACCCGATCACAGGGACTGGCCCCCGCAGCCCTGACCCGCTCACAGGGACTGGCACCCGTAGCCCTGACCCTCTGACAGGGACTGGTCCCCGCAGCCCTGACCATCTGACAGGGACTGTTCCCCGCTGCCATGACCCGCTCACAGCGACAGGTCGCCGCAGCCCTGTCCCGCTCACAGGGACTGGTCCCCGCGGCCCTGACTGGCTCACAGGGACTGGTCCCCGCAGCCCTGACCGGCTCACAGGGACTATTCCCCGCAGCCCTGACTGGCTCACAGGGACAGGTCCCCGCAGCCCTGACCCGCTCACAGGGACTGGTCCCCGCAGCCCTGACCCGCTCACAGGCACTGGCCCCCGCAGCCCTGACCCGCTCACAGGGACTGGCCTCCGCAGCCCTGACCCGCTCACAAGGACTGGCCCCCCCAGCCCTGACCCACTCACAGGGACTGGTCACCGCAGCCCTGACCCCCTGACAGGGACTGGTCCCCGCAGCCCTGACCCGCTCACAGGGACTGGTCCCCGCAGCCCTGACCCGCTCACAGGGACTGGTCCCCGCAGCCCTGACCCGCTCACAGGGACTGGGCCCCGCAGCCCTGAACCGCTCACAGGGACTGGTCCCTGCAGCACTGACCCGCTCACATGGACTGGTCCCCGCAGCCCTGTCCCGCTGACATGGACTGGCCCCCGCAGCCCTGACCCTCTGACAGCTATTTCCCACCGCAGCCCTGACCCGCTAACAGGGACTGCCCCCCGCAGCCCTGACCCGCTCACAGCGACTGACCCCCGCAGCCATGACCCGCTCACAGGGACTGGCCCCCGCAGCCCTGACCCGCTCACAGGGACTGGTCTCCGCAGCCCTGTTCCCCTGACAGGGACTGGTCCCCGCAGCCCTGACCCGCTCACAGGGACTGGTCCCCGCAGCCCTGACCCGCTCACAGGGACTTGTCCCCGCAGCCCTGACCCGCTCACAGGGACTTGCCCCCGCAGCCCTGACCCCCTGACAGCTATTTGCCACCGCAGCCCTCACCCGCTCACAGGGACTGGCCCCTGCAGCCATGACACGATCACAGGCACTGTCCCCCGCAGCCCTGTCCCGCTGACATGGACTGGCCCCCGCAGCCCTGACCCCCTGACAGCTATTTGCCACCGCAGCCCTCACCCGCTCACAGGGACTGGCCCCCGCTGCCATGACACGATCACAGGCACTGTCACCCGCAGCCCTGTCCCGCTGCCATGGACTGGTCCCCGCAGCCCTGACCCGCTCACAGGGACTGGTCCCTGCAGCCCTGACCCGCTCACAGGGACTGGTCCCCGCAGCCCTGACCCGCTCACAGGGACAGGTCCCCGCAGCCCTGACCCGCTCACAGGGACTGGCCCCCGCAGCCCTGACCCGCTCACAGGCACTGGCCCCCGCAGCCCTGACCCGCTCACAGGGACTGGCCTCCGCAGCCCTGACCCGCTCACAGGGACTGGCCCCCGCAGCCCTGACCCACTCACAGGGACTGGTCACCGCAGCCCTGACCCCCTGACAGGGACTGGTCCCCGCAGCCCTGACCCGCTCACAGGGACTGGTCCCCGCAGCCCTGACCCGCTCACAGGGACTGGTCCCCGCAGCCCTGACCCGCTCACAGGGACTGGGCCCCGCAGCCCTGAACCGCTCACAGGGTCTGGTCCCCGCAGCACTGACCCGCTCACAGGGACTGGTCCCCGCAGCCCTGACCCGCTCACAGGGACTGGCCCACGCAGCCCTGACCCCCTGACAGCTATTTGCCACCGCAGCCCTCACCCGCTCACAGGGACTGGCCCCTGCAGCCATGATACGATCACAGGCACTGTCCCCCGCAGCCCTGTCCCGCTGACATGGACTGGCCCCCGCAGCCCTGACCCTCTGACAGCTATTTCCCACCGCAGCCCTGACCCGCTAACAGGGACTGTCCCCCGCAGCCCTGACCCGCTCACAGCGACTGGCCCCCGCAGCCATGACCCGCTCACAGGGACTGGCCCCCGCAGCCCTGACCCGCTCACAGGGACTGGCCTCCGCAGCTCTGACCCCCTGACAGGGACTGGTCCCCGCAGCCCTGACCCGCTCACAGGGACTGGTCCCCGCAGCCCTGACCCGCTCACAGGGACTTGTCCCCGCAGCCCTGACCCGCTCACAGGGACTGGCCCCCGCAGCCCTGACCCGCTCTCAGGGACTGGCCCCCGCAGCCCTGACCCGCTCACAGGGACTGGTCCCCGCAGCCCTGACCTCCTGACCGCTATTTGCCACCGCAGCCCTCACCCGCTCACAGGGACTGGCCCCCGCAGCCATGACACGATCACAGACACTGTGCCCCGCAGCCATGTCCCGCTGACATGGACTGGCCCGCGCAGCCCTGCCCGCTCACAGGGACTGGCCCCCGCAGCCCTGGCCCCCTCACAGGGACTGGCCCCCGCAGCCCTGGCCCGCTCACAGGGACTGGCCCCCGCAGCCCTGGCCCGCTCACAGGGACTGGCCCCCGCAGCCCTGGCCCGCTCACAGGGACTGGCCCCCGCAGCCCTGGCCCGCTCACAGGGACTGGCCCCCGCAGCCATGAACTGATCACAGGGACTGGCCCCCGCAGCCATGACCCGATCACAGGGACTGGCCCGCGAAGTCCTGACCCGCTCACAGGGACTGGCCCTGGCAGCCCTGACCCGCTCACAGGGACTGGCCCCCGCAGCCCTTACCCTCTCACAGGGACTGGTCCCCGCAGCCCTGGCCCGCTCACAGGGACTGGCCCCCGCAGCCCTGGCCCGCTCACAGGGACTGGCCCCCGCAGCCCTGGCCCGCTCACAGGGACTGGCCCCCGCAGCCCTGGCCCGCTCACAGGGACTGGCCCCCGCAGCCCTGGCCCGCTCACAGGGACTGGCCCCCGCAGCCCTGGCCCGCTCACAGTGACTGGCCCCCGCAGCCCTGGCCCGCTCACAGGGACTGGCCCCCGCAGCCCTGGCCCGCTCACAGGGACTGGCCCCCGCAGCCCTGACCCGCTCACAGGGACTGGTCCCCGCAACCCTGACCCCCTGACAGGGACTGGTCACCGCAGCCCTGACCCGCTCACAGGGACTGGTCCCCGCAGCCTTGACCGGCTCACAGGTACTGGCCCCCGCAGCCCTGACCGGCTCACAGGGACTGGTCCCCGCAGCCCTGACCGGCTCACAGGGACTGATCCCCGCAGCCCTGACCCGCTCACAGGGACTGGTCCCCGCAGCCCTGACCCCCTGACAGCTATTTGCGACCGCAGCCCTCACCCCCTCACAGGGACTGGCCCCCGCAGCCATGACACGATCACAGGCACTGTCCCCCGCAGCCCTGTCCCGCTGACATGGACTGGCCCCCGCAGCCCTGTCCCGCTCACAGGGACTTTCCCCCGCAGCCCTGACCCGCTCACAGGGACTGTCCCCCGCAGCCCAGACCCGCTCACAGGGACTGTCCCCCACAGCCCAGACCCGCTCACAGGGACTGTCCCCCGCAGCCCTGACCCGCTCACAGGGACTGTCCCCCGCAGCCCTGACCCGCTCACAGGGACTGTCCCCCGCAGCCCTGACCCGCTCACAGGGACTGTCCCCCGCAGCCCTGACCTGCTCACAGGCACTGGCCCCCGCAGCCCTGACCCGCTCACAGGCACTGGCCCCCGCAGCCCTGGCCCACGCACAGGCACTGGCCCCCGCAGGCCTGGCCCGCTCACAGGCACTGGCCCCCGCAGCCCTGACCTGCTCACAGGCACTGGCCCCCGCAGCCCTGACCAGCTCACAGGGACTGGCCCCCGCAGCCATGACCCGATCACAGGGACTGGCCCCCGCAGCCCTGACCCGCTCACAGGGACTGGCACCCGTAGCCCTGACCCTCTGACAGGGACTGGTCCCCGCAGCCCTGACCATCTGACAGGGACTGTTCCCCGCTGCCATGACCCGCTCACAGCGACAGGTCGCCGCAGCCCTGTCCCGCTCACAGGGACTGGTCCCCGCGTCCCTGACTGGCTCACAGGGACTGGTCCCCGCAGCCCTGACCGGCTCACAGGGACTATTCCCCGCAGCCCTGACTGGCTCACAGGGACAGGTCCCCGCAGCCCTGACCCGCTCACAGGGACTGGTCCCCGCAGCCCTGACCCGCTCACAGGCACTGGCCCCCGCAGCCCTGACCCGCTCACAGGGACTGGCCTCCGCAGCCCTGACCCGCTCACAAGGACTGGCCCCCGCAGCCCTGACCCACTCACAGGGACTGGTCACCGCAGCCCTGACCCCCTGACAGGGACTGGTCCCCGCAGCCCTCACCCGCTCACAGGGACTGGTCCCCGCAGCCCTGACCCGCTCACAGGGACTGGTCCCCGCAGCCCTGACCCGCTCACAGGGACTGGGCCCCGCAGCCCTGAACCGCTCACAGGGACTGGTCCCTGCAGCACTGACCCGCTCACAGGGACTGGTCCCCGCAGCCCTGTCCCGCTGACATGGACTGGCCCCCGCAGCCCTGACCCTCTGACAGCTATTTCCCACCGCAGCCCTGACCCGCTAACAGGGACTGTCCCCCGCAGCCCTGACCCGCTCACAGCGACTGACCCCCGCAGCCATGACCCGCTCACAGGGACTGGCCCCCGCAGCCCTGACCCGCTCACAGGGACTGATCTCCGCAGCCCTGACCCCCTGACAGGGACTGGTCCCCGCAGCCCTGACCCGCTCACAGGGACTGGTCCCCGCAGCCCTGACCCGCTCACAGGGACTTGTCCCCACAGCCCTGACCCGCTCACAGGGACTGGCCCCCGCAGCCCTGACCCCCTGACAGCTATTTGCCACCGCAGCCCTCACCCGCTCACAGGGACTGGCCCCTGCAGCCATGACACGATCACAGGCACTGTCCCCCGCAGCCCTGTCCCGCTGACATGGACTGGCCCCCGCAGCCCTGACCCCCTGACAGCTATTTGCCACCGCAGCCCTCACCCGCTCACAGGGACTGGCCCCCGCTGCCATGACACGATCACAGGCACTGTCACCCGCAGCCCTGTCCCGCTGCCATGGACTGGTCCCCGCAGCCCTGACCCGCTCACAGGGACTGGTCCCTGCAGCCCTGACCCGCTCACAGGGACTGGTCCCCGCAGCCCTGACCCGCTCCCAGGGACTGGCCCCCGCAGCCCTGACCCCCTGACAGCTATTTGCCACGGCAGCCCTGACCCGCTCACAGGGACTGGACCCCGCAAGCCCTGACCCCCTGACAGGGACTGGTCCCCGCAGCCCTGACCCGCTCACAGGGACTGGTCCCCGCAGCCCTGACCCGCTCCCAGGGACTGGCCCCCGCAGCCCTGACCCCCTGACAGCTATTTGCCCCCGCAGCCCTGACCCGCTCACAGGGACTTTCCCCCGCAGCCCTGACCCGCTCACAGGGACTGTCCCCCGCAGCCCAGACCCGCTCACAGGGACTGTCGCCTACAGCCCAGACCCGCTCACAGGGACTGTCCCCCGCAGCCCTGACCCGCTCACAGGGACTGTCCCCCGCAGCCCTGACCTGCTCACAGGGACTGGCCCCCGCAGCCCTGACCCGCTCACAGGCACTGGCCCCCGCAGCCCTGGCCCGCGCACAGGCACTGGCCCCCACAGGCCTGGCCCGCTCACAGGCACTGGCCCCCGCAGTCCTGACCCGCTCACAGGCACTGGCCCCCGCAGCCCTGACCAGCTCACAGGGACTGGCCCCCGCAGCCATGACCCGATCACAGGGACTGGCCCCCGCAGCCCTGACCCGCTCACAGGGACTGGTCCCCGCAGCCATGACCCGCTCACAGCGACAGGTCGCCGCAGCCCTGTCCCGCTCACAGGGACTGGTCCCCGCGGCCCTGACTGGCTCACAGGGACTGGTCCCCGCAGCCCTGACCGGCTCACAGGGACTATTCCCCGCAGCCCTGACTGGCTCACAGGGACAGATCCCCGCAGCCGAGACCCGCTCACAGGGACTGGTCCCCGCAGCCCTGACCCGCTCACAGGCACTGGCCCCCGCAGCCCTGACCCGCTCACAGGGACTGGCCTCCGCAGCCCTGACCCGCTCACAAGGACTGGCCCCCGCAGCCCTGACCCACTCACAGGGACTGGTCACCGCAGCCCTGACCCCCTGACAGGGACTGGTCCCCGCAGCCCTGACCCGCTCACAGGGACTGGTCCCCGCAGCCCTGACCCGCTCACAGGGACTGTTCCCCGCAGCCCTGACCCGCTCACAGGGACTGGGCCCCGCAGCCCTGAACCGCTCACAGGGACTGGTCCCCGCAGCACTGACCTGCTCACAGGGACTGGTCCCCGCAGCCCTGACCCGCTCACAGGGACTGGCCCACGCAGCCCTGACCCCCTAACAGCTATTTGCCACTGCAGCCCTCACCCGCTCACAGGGACTGGCCCCTGCACCCATGACACGATCACAGGCACTGTCCCCCGCAGCCCTGTCCCGCTGACATGGACTGGCCCCCGCAGCCCTGACCCTCTGACAGCTATTTCCCACCGCAGCCCTGACCCGCTAACAGGGACTGTCCCCCGCAGCCCTGACCCGCTCACAGCGACTGGCCCCCGCAGCCATGACCCGCTCACAGGGACTGGCCCCCGCAGCCCTGACCCCGTGACAGGGACTGGTCCCCGCCGCCCTGACCCGCTCACAGGGACTGGTCCCCGCATCCCTGACCCGCTCACAGGGACTTGTCCCCGCAGCCCTGACCCGCTCACAGGGACTGGCCCCCGCAGCCCTGACCCCCTGACAGCTATTTGCCACCGCAGCCCTCACCCGCTCACAGGGACTGGCCCCTGCAGCCATGACACGATCACAGGCACTGTCCCCCGCAGCCCTGTCCCGCTGACATGGACTGGCCCCCGCAGCCCTGACCCCCTGACAGCTATTTGCCACCGCAGCCCTCACCCGCTCACAGGTACTGGCCCCCGCAGCCATGACACGATCTCAGGCACTGTCACCCGCAGCCCTGTCCCGCTGCCATGGACTGGTCCCCGCAGCCCTGACCCGCTCACAGGGACTGGTCCCTGCAGCCCTGACCCGCTCACAGGGACTGGTCCCCGCAGCCCTGACCCGCTCCCAGGCACTGGCCCCCGCAGCCCTGACCCCCTGACAGCTATTTGCCCCCGCAGCCCTGACCCGCTCATAGGGACTGGACCCCGCAAGCCCTGACCCCCTGACAGGGACTGGTCCCCGCAGCCCTGACGCGCTCACAGGGACTGGTTCCCGCAGCCCTGACCCGCTGACAGGGACTGTCCCCCGCAGCCCTGACCCGCTCACAGGGACTGGCCCCCGCAGCCCTGACCCGCTCACAGGGACTGGTCCCCGCAGCCCTGATCCCCTGGCAGGGACTGGTCCCCGCAGCCCTGACCCGCTCACAGGGACTGGTCCCCGCAGCCCTGATCCCCTGGCAGGGACTGGTCCCCGCAGCCCTGACCCGCTCACAGGGACAGGTCCCCGCAGCCCTGACCGGCTCACAGGGACTGGTCCCCGCAGCCCTGACCGGCTCACAGGGACTGGACCCGCAGCCCTGACCCGCTCACAGGGACTGGCCCCCGCTGCCCTGACCCCCTGACAGCTATTTGCCACCGCAGCCCTCACCCGCTCACAGGGACTGGCCCCCGCAGCCATGACTTGATCACAGGCACTGTCCCCCGCAGCCCTGTCCCGCTGACATGGACTGGCCCCCGCAGCCCTGTCCCGCCACAGGGACTGGCCCCCGCAGCCCTGACCCGCTCACAGGTACTGGCCCCCGCAGCCCTGACCCTCTGACAGCTATTTGCCACCGCTGCCCTGACCCACTCACCGGGACTGTCCCCCGCAGCCCTGACCCCCTGGTAGGGTCTGGTCCCCGCTGCCCTGACCCGCTCACAGCGACTGGTCCCCGCTGCCCTGACCCGCTCACAGGGACTGGTCCCCGCAGCCCTGACCGGCTCACAGGGACTGGTCCCCGCAGCCCTGACTGGCTCACAGGGACTGGACCCCGCAGCCCTGACCCGCTCACAGGGACTGGTACCCGCAGCCCTGACCCGCTCACAGCGACTGGTCCCCGCAGCCCTGACCCGCTCACAGGGACTGGCCCCCGCAGCCCTGACTCCCTGACAGCTATTTGCCACCGCAGCCCTCACCCGCTGATATGGACTGGCCCCCGCAGCCCTGTCCCGCCACAGGGACTGGCCCCCGCAGCCCTGGCCCGCTCACAGGGACTGGCCCCCGCAGCCCTGACCCTCTGACAGGGACTGGTCCCCGCAGCCATGACCCGCTCACAGCGACAGGTCGCCGCAGCCCTCACCCGCTCACAGGGACTGGCCCCCGCAGCCATGACACGATCACAGGCACTGTCCCCCGCAGCCCTGTCCCGCTGACATGGACTGGCCCCCGCAGCCCTGACCCTCTGACAGCTATTTCCCACCGCAGCCCTGACCCGCTAACAGGGACTGTCCCCCGCAGCCCTGACCCGCTCACAGCGACTGGCCCCCGCAGCCATGACCCGCTCACAGGGACTGGCCCCCGCAGCCCTGACCCGCTCACAGGGACTGGTCTCCGCAGCCCTGACCCCCTGACAGGGACTGGTCCCCGCAGCCCTGACCCGCTCACAGGGACTGGTCCCCGCAGCCCTGACCCGCTCACAGGGACTTGTCCCCGCAGCCCTGACCCGCTCACAGGGACTGGCACCCGCAGCCCTGACCCCCTGACAGCTATTTGCCACCGCAGCCCTCACCCGCTCACAGGGACTGGCCCCTGCAGCCATGACACGATCACAGGCACTGTCCCCCGCAGCCCTGTCCCGCTGACATGGACTGGCCCCCGCAGCCCTGACCCCCTGACAGCTATTTGCCACCGCAGCCCTCACCCGCTCACAGGGACTGGCCCCCGCAGCCATGACACGATCACAGGCACTGTCACCCGCAGCCCTGTCCCGCTGCCATGGACTGGCCCCCGCAGCCCTGTCCCGCCACTGGGACTGGCCCCCGCAGCCCTGACCCGCTCACAGGGACTGGTCCCCGCAGCCCTGACCGGCTCACAGGGACTGGCCCCCGCAGCCCTGGCCCGCTCACAGGGACTGGCCCCCGCAGCCCTGGCCCGCTCACAGGGACTGGCCCCCGTTGCCCTGGCCCGCTCACAGGGACTGGCCCCCGCAGCCCTGGCCCGCTCACAGGGACTGGCCCCCGCAGCCCTGGCCCGCTCACAGGGACTGGCCCCCGCATCCATGACCCGATCACAGGGACTGTCCCCCGCAGCCCTGACCCGCTCACAGGGACTGGTCCCCGCAGCCCTGACCCTCTGACAGGGACTGGTCCCCGCAGCCCTGACCCGCTCACAGCGACAGGTCCCCGCAGCCCTGTCCCGCTCACAGGGACTGGTCCCCGCAGCCCTGACTGGCTCACAGGGACTGGTCCCCGCAGCCCTGACCGGCTCACAGGGACTGGTCCCCGCAGCCCTGACCCGCTCACAGGGACTGGTCCCCGCAGCTCTGACTCCCTGACAGCTATTTGCCACCGCAGCCCTGACCCGCTAACAGGGACTGTCCCCCGCCGCCCTGACCCGCTCACAGGGACTTGTCCCCGCAGCCCTGACCGGCTCACAGTGACTGGTCCCCGCCGCCCTGACCCGCTCACAGGGACTGGCCCCCGCAGCCCTGACCCGCTCCCAGGGACTTGCCCCCGCAGCCCTGACCCGCTCACAGGGACTGGTCCCCGCAGCCCTGACCCGCTCACAGGGACTGGTCCCTGCAGCCCTGACCCGCTCACAGGGACTGGCCCACGCAGCCCTGACCCCCTGACAGCTATTTGCCACTGCAGCCCTCACCCGCTCACAGGGACTGGCCCCTGCACCCATGACACGATCACAGGCACTGTCCCCCGCAGCCCTGTCCCGCTGACATGGACTGGCCCCCGCAGCCCTGACCCTCTGACAGCTATTTCCCACCCCAGCCCTGACCCGCTAACAGGGACTGTCCCCCGCAGCCCTGACCCGCTCACAGCGACTGGCCCCCGCAGCCATGACCCGCTCACAGGGACTGGCCCCCGCAGCCCTGACCCGCTCACAGGGACTGGTCTCCGCAGCCCTGACCCCCTGACAGGGACTGGTCCCCGCAGCCCTGACCCGCTCACAGGGACTGGTCCCCGCAGCCCTGACCCGCTCACAGGGACTTGTCCCCGCAGCCCTGACCCGCTCACAGGGACTGGACCCCGCAGCCCTGACCCGCTCACAGGGACTGGCCCCCGCAGCCCTGACCCGCTCACAGGGACTGGTCCCCGCAGCCCTGACCCCCTGACAGCTATTTGCCACCGCAGCCCTCACCCGCTCACAGGGACTGGCCCCCGCAGCCATGACACGATCACAGACACTGTGCCCCGCAGCCCTGTCCCGCTGACATGGACTGGCCCGCGCAGCCCTGCCCGCTCACAGGGACTGGCCCCCGCAGCCCTGGCCCGCTCACAGGGACTGGCCCCCGCAGCCCTGGCCCGCTCACAGGGACTGGCCCCCGCAGCCCTGGCCCGCTCACAGGGACTGGCCCCCGCAGCCCTGGCCCGCTCACAGGAACTGGCTCCCGCAGCCATGAACTGATCACAGGGATTGGCCCCCGCAGCCATGACCCGATCACAGGGACTGGCCCCCGCAGCCCTGACCCGCTCACAGGGACTGGCCCTGGCAGCCCTGACCCGCTCACACGGATTGGCCCCCGCAGCCCTGACCCGCTCACAGGGACTGGTCCCCGCAGGCCTGGCCCGCTCACAGGGACTGGCCCCCGCAGCCCTGGCCCGCTCACAGGGACTGGCCCCCGCAGCCCTGGCCCGCTCACAGGGACTGGCCCCCGCAGCCCTGGCCCGCTCACAGGGACTGGCCCCCGCAGCCGTGGCCCGCTCACAGGGACTGGCCCCCGCAGCCCTGGCCCGCTCACAGGGACTGGCCCCCGCAGCCCTGGCCCGCTCACAGGGACTGGCCCCCGCAGCCCTGGCCCGCTCACAGGGACTGGCCCCCGCAGCCCTGGCCCGCTCACAGGGACTGGCCCCCGCAGCCCTGGCCCGCTCACAGGGACTGGCCCCCGCAGCCCTGGCCCGCTCACAGGGACTGGCCCCCGCAGCCCTGGCCCGCTCACAGGGACTGGCCCCCGCAGCCCTGGCCCGCTCACAGGGACTGGCCCCCGCAGCCATGACCCGCTCACAGGCACTGGCCCCCGCAGCCCTGACCCGCTCACAGGGACTGGCCTCCGCAGTCCTGACCCGCTCACAAGGACTGGCCCCCGCAGCCCTGACCCACTCACAGGGACTGGTCACCGCAGCCCTGACCCCCTGACAGGGACTGGTCCCCGCAGCCCTGACCCGCTCACAGGGACTGGTCCCCGCAGCCCTGACCCGCTCACAGGGACTGGTCCCCGCAGCCCTGACCCGCTCACAGGGACTGGGCCCCGCAGCCCTGAACCGCTCACAGGGACTGGTCCCCGCAGCACTGACCCGCTCACAGGTACTGGTCCCCGCAGCCCTGTCCCGCTGACATGGACTGGCCCCCGCAGCCCTGACCCTCTGACAGCTATTTCCCACCGCAGCCCTGACCCGCTAACAGGGACTGTCCCCCGCAGCCCTGACCCGCTCACAGCGACTGGCCCCCGCAGCCATGACCCGCTCACAGGGACTGGCCCCCGCAGCCCTGACCCGCTCACAGGGACTTGTCTCCGCAGCCCTGACCCCCTGACAGGGACTGGTCCCCGCAGCCCTGACCCGCTCACAGGGACTGGTCCCCGCAGCCCTGACCCGCTCACAGGGACTTGTCCCCGCAGCCCTGACCCGCTCACAGGGACTGGCCCCCGCCGCCCTGACCCCCTGACACCCATTTGCCACCGCAGCCCTCACCCGCTCACAGGGACTGGCCCCTGCAGCCATGACACGATCACAGGCACTGTCCCCCGCAGCCCTGTCCCGCTGACATGGACTGGCCCCCGCAGCCCTGACCCCCTGACAGCTATTTGCCACCGCAGCCCTCAACCGCTCACAGGGACTGGCCCCCGCAGCCATGACACGATCACAGGCACTGTCACCCGCAGCCCTGTCCCGCTGCCATGGACTGGTCCCCGCAGCCCTGACCCGCTCACAGGGTCTGGTCCCTGCAGCCCTGACCCGCTCACAGGGACTGGTCCCCGCAGCCCTGACCCGCTCCCAGGGACTGGCCCCCGCAGCCCTGACCCCCTGACAGCTATTTGCCCCCGCAGCCCTGACCCGCTCACAGGGACTGGACCCCGCAAGCCCTGACCCCCTGACAGGGACTGGTCCCCGCAGCCCTGACCCGCTCACAGGGACTGGTCCCCGCAGCCCTGACCCGCTCCCAGGGACTGGCCCCCGCAGCCCTGACCCCCTGACAGCTATTTGCCCCCGCAGCCCTGACCCGCTCACAGGGACTTTCCCCCGCAGCCCTGACCCGCTCACAGGGACTGTCCCCCGCAGCCCAGACCCGCTCACAGGGACTGTCCCCTACAGCCCAGACCCGCTCACAGGGACTGTCCCCCGCAGCCCTGACCCGCTCACAGGGACTGTCCCCCGCAGCCCTGACCCGCTCACAGGGACTGTCCCCCGCAGCCCTGACCTGCTCACAGGGACTGGCCCCCGCAGCCCTGACCCGCTCACAGGCACTGGCCCCCGCAGCCCTGGCCCGCGCACAGGCACTGCCCCCCACAGGCCTGGCCCGCTCACAGGCACTGGCCCCCGCAGCCCTGACCCGCTCACAGGCACTGGCCCCCGCAGCCCTGACCAGCTCACAGGGACTGGCCCCCGCAGCCATGACCCGATCACAGGGACTGGCCCCCGCAGCCCTGACCCGCTCACAGGGACTGGCCCCCGCAGCCCTGACCCTCTGACAGGGACTGGTCCCCGCAGCCCTGACCCTCTGACAGGGACTGGTCCCCGCAGCCATGACCCGCTCACAGCGACAGGTCGCCGCAGCCCTGTCCCGCTCACAGGGACTGGTCCCCGCGGCCCTGACTGGCTCACAGGGACTGGTCCCCGCAGCCCTGACCGGCTCACAGGGACTATTCCCCGCAGCCCTGACTGGCTCACAGGGACAGGTCCCCGCAGCCGAGACCCGCTCACAGGGACTGGTCCCCGCAGCCCTGACCCGCTCACAGGCACTGGCCCCCGCAGCCCTGACCCGCTCACAGGGACTGGCCTCCGCAGCCCTGACCCGCTCACAAGGACTGGCCCCCGCAGCCCTGACCCACTCACAGGGACTGGTCACCGCAGCCCTGACCCCCTGACAGGGACTGGTCCCCGCAGCCCTGACCCGCTCACAGGGACTGGTCCCCGCAGCCCTGACCCGCTCACAGGGACTGTTCCCCGCAGCCCTGACCCGCTCACAGGGACTGGGCCCCGCTGCCCTGAACCGCTCACAGGGACTGGTCCCCGCAGCACTGACCCGCTCACAGGGACTGGTCCCCGCAGCCCTGACCCGCTCACAGGGACTGGCCCACGCAGCCCTGACCCCCTGACAGCTATTTGCCACTGCAGCCCTCACCCGCTCACAGGGACTGGCCCCTGCAGCCATGACACGATCACAGGCACTGTCCCCCGCAGCCCTGTCCCGCTGACATGGACTGGCCCCCGCAGCCCTGACCCTCTGACAGCTATTTCCCACCGCAGCCCTGACCCGCTAACAGGGACTGTCCCCCGCAGCCCTGACCCGCTCACAGCGACTGGCCCCCGCAGCCATGACCCGCTCACAGGGACTGGCCCCCGCAGCCCTGACCCCGTGACAGGGACTGATCCCCGCAGCCCTGACCCGCTCACAGGGACTGGTCCCCGCAGCCCTGACCCGCTCACAGGGACTTGTCCCCGCAGCCCTGACCCGCTCACAGGGACTGGCCCCCGCAGCCCTGACCCCCTGACAGCTATTTGCCACCGCAGCCCTCACCCGCTCACAGGGACTGGCCCCTGCAGCCATGACACGATCACAGGCACTGTCCCCCGCAGCCCTGTCCCGCTGACATGGACTGGCCCCCGCAGCCCTGACCCCCTGACAGCTATTTGCCACCGCAGCCCTCACCCGCTCACAGGGACTGGCCCCCGCAGCCATGACACGATCTCAGGCACTGTCACCCGCAGCCCTGTCCCGCTGCCATGGACTGGTCCCCGCAGCCCTGACCCGCTCACAGGGACTGGTCCCTGCAGCCCTGACCCGCTCACAGGGACTGGTCCCCGCAGCCCTGACCCGCTCCCAGGCACTGGCCCCCGCAGCCCTGACCCCCTGACAGCTATTTGCCCCCGCAGCCCTGACCCGCTCACAGGGACTGGACCCCGCAAGCCCTGACCCCCTGACAGGGACTGGTCCCCGCAGCCCTGACCCGCTCACAGGGACTGGTTCCCGCAGCCCTGACCCGCTGACAGGGACTGTCCCCCGCAGCCCTGACCCGCTCACAGGGACTGGCCCCCGCAGCCCTGACCCGCTCACAGGGACTGGTCCCCGCAGCCCTGATCCCCTGGCAGGGACTGGTCCCCGCAGCCCAGACCCGCTCACAGGGACTGGTCCCCGCAGCCCTGATCCCCTGGCAGGGACTGGTCCCCGCAGCCCTGACCCGCTCACAGGGACAGGTCCCCGCAGCCCTGACCGGCTCACAGGGACTGGTCCCCGCAGCCCTGACCGGCTCACAGGGACTGGACCCGCAGCCCTGACCCGCTCACAGGGACTGGCCCCCGCTGCCCTGACCCCCTGACAGCTAATTGCCACCGCAGCCCTCACCCGCTCACAGGGACTGGCCCCCGCAGCCATGACTTGATCACAGGCACTGTCCCCCGCAGCCCTGTCCCGCTGACATGGACTGGCCCCCGCAGCCCTGTCCCGCCACAGGGACTGGCCCCCGCAGCCCTGACCCGCTCACAGGTACTGGCCCCCGCAGCCCTGACCCTCTGACAGCTATTTGCCACCGCTGCCCTGACCCACTCACCGGGACTGTCCCCCGCAGCCCTGACCCCCTGGTAGGGTCTGGTCCCCGCTGCCCTGACCCGCTCACAGCGACTGGTCCCCGCTGCCCTGACCCGCTCACAGGGACTGGTCCCCGCAGCCCTGACCGGCTCACAGGGACTGGTTCCCGCAGCCCTGACTGGCTCACAGGGACTGGTCCCCGCAGCCCTGACCCGCTCACAGGGACTGGTACCCGCAGCCCTGACCCGCTCACAGCGACTGGTCCCCGCAGCCCTGACCCGCTCACAGGGACTGGCCCCCGCAGCCCTGACTCCCTGACAGCTATTTGCCACCGCAGCCCTCACCCGCTGACAAGGACTGGCCCCCGCAGCCCTGTCCCGCCACAGGGACTGGCCCCCGCAGCCCTGGCCCGCTCACAGGGACTGGCCCCCGCAGCCCTGACCCTCTGACAGGGACTGGTCCCCGCAGCCATGACCCGCTCACAGCGACAGGTCGCCGCAGCCCTCACCCGCTCACAGGGACTGGCCCCCGCAGCCATGACACGATCACAGGCACTGTCCCCCGCAGCCCTGTCCCGCTGACATGGACTGGCCCCCGCAGCCCTGACCCTCTGACAGCTATTTCCCACCGCAGCCCTGACCCGCTAACAGGGACTGTCCCCCGCAGCCCTGACCCGCTCACAGCGACTGGCCCCCGCAGCCATGACCCGCTCACAGGGACTGGCCCCCGCATCCCTGACCCGCTCACAGGGACTGGTCTCCGCAGCCCTGACCCGCTCACAGGGACTGGTCCCCGCAGCCCTGACCCGCTCACAGGGACTTGTCCCCGCAGCCCTGACCCGCTCACAGGGACTGGCCCCCGCAGCCCTGACCCCCTGACAGCTGTTTGCCACCGCAGCCCTCACCCGCTCACAGGGACTGGCCCCTGCAGCCATGACACGATCACAGGCACTGTCCCCCGCAGCCCTGTCCCGCTGACATGGACTGGCCCCCGCAGCCCTGACCCCCTGACAGCTATTTGCCACCGCAGCCCTCACCCGCTCACAGGGACTGGCCCCCGCAGCCATGACACGATCACAGGCACTGTCACCCGCAGCCCTGTCCCGCTGCCATGGACTGGCCCCCGCAGCCCTGTCCCGCCACTGGGACTGGCCCCCGCAGCCCTGACCCGCTCACAGGGACTGGCCCCCGCAGCCCTGGCCCGCTCACAGGGACTGGCCCCCGCAGCCCTGGCCCGCTCACAGGGACTGGCCCCCGCAGCCCTGGCCCGCTCACAGGGACTGGCCCCCGCTGCCCTGGCCCGCTCACAGGGACTGGCCCCCGCAGCCCTGGCCCGCTCACAGGGACTGGCCCCCGCAGCCCTGGCCCGCTCACAGGGACTGGCCCCCGCATCCATGACCCGATCACAGGGACTGTCCCCCGCAGCCCTGACCCGCTCACAGGGACTGGTCCCCGCAGCCCTGACCCTCTGACAGGGACTGGTCCCCGCAGCCCTGACCCGCTCACAGCGACAGGTCCCCGCAGCCCTGTCCCGCTCACAGGGACTGGTCCCCGCAGCCCTGACTGGCTCACAGGGACTGGTCCCCGCAGCCCTGACCGGCTCACAGGGACTGGTCCCCGCAGCCCTGACCCGCTCACAGGGACTGGTCCCCGCAGCTCTGACTCCCTGACAGCTATTTGCCACCGCAGCCCTGACCCGCTAACAGGGACTGTCCCCCGCCGCCCTGACCCGCTCACAGGGACTTGTCCCCGCAGCCCTGACCGGCTCACAGTGACTGGTCCCCGCCGCCCTGACCCGCTCACAGGGACTGGCCCCCGCAGCCCTGACCCGCTCCCAGGGACTTGCCCCCGCAGCCCTGACCCGCTCACAGGGACTGGTCCCCGCAGCCCTGACCCGCTCACAGGGACTGGTCCCTGCAGCCCTGACCCGCTCACAGGGACTGGCCCACGCAGCCCTGACGCCCTGACAGCTATTTGCCACTGCAGCCCTCACCCGCTCACAGGGACTGGCCCCTGCAGCCATGATACGATCACAGGCACTGTCCCCCGCAGCCCTGTCCCGCTGACATGGACTGGCCCCCGCAGCCCTGACCCTCTGACAGCTATTTCCCACCGCAGCCCTGACCCGCTAACAGGGACTGTCCCCCGCATCCCTGACCCGCTCACAGCGACTGGCCCCCGCAGCCATGACCCGCTCACAGGGACTGGCCCCCGCAGCCCTGACCCGCTCACAGGGACTGGTCTCCGCAGCCCTGACCCCGTGACAGGGACTGGTCCCCGCAGCCCTGACCCGCTCACAGGGACTGGTCCCCGCAGCCCTGACCCGCTCACAGGGACTTGTCCCCGCATCCCTGACCCGCTCACAGGGACTGGCCCCCGCAGCCCTGACCCCCTGACAGCTATTTGCCACCGCAGCCCTGACCCGCTCACAGGGACTGGCCCCTGCAGCCATGACACGATCACAGGCACTGTCCCCCGCAGCCCTGTCCCGCTGACATGGACTGGCCCCCGCAGCCCTGACCCCCTGACAGCTATTTGCCACCGCAGCCCTCACCCGCTCACAGGGACTGGCCCCCGCAGCCATGACACGATCTCAGGCACTGTCACCCGCAGCCCTGTCCCGCTGCCATGGACTGGTCCCCGCAGCCCTGACCCGCTCACAGGGACTGGTCCCTGCAGCCCTGACCCGCTCACAGGGACTGGTCCCCGCAGCCCTGACCCGCTCTCAGGCACTGGCCCCCGCAGCCCTGACCCCCTGACAGCTATTTGCCCCCGCAGCCCTGACCCGCTCACAGGGACTGGACCCCGCAAGCCCTGACCCCCTGACAGGGACTGGTCCCCGCAGCCCTGACCCGCTCACAGGGACTGGTTCCCGCAGCCCTGACCCGCTGACAGGGACTGTCCCCCGCAGCCCTGCCCCGCTCACAGGGACTGGCCCCCGCAGCCCTGACCCGCTCACAGGGACTGGTCCCCGCAGCCCTGATCCCCTGGCAGGGACTGGTCCCCGCAGCCCTGACCCGCTCACAGGGACTGGTCCCCGCAGCCCTGATCCCCTGGCAGGGACTGGTCCCCGCAGCCCTGACCCGCTCACAGGGACAGGTCCCCGCAGCCCTGACCGGCTCACAGGGACTGGTCCCCGCAGCCCTGACCGGCTCACAGGGACTGGACCCGCAGCCCTGACCCGCTCACAGGGACTGGCCCCCGCTGCCCTGACCCCCTGACAGCTATTTGCCACCGCAGCCCTCACCCGCTCACAGGGACTGGCCCCCGCAGCCATGACACGATCACAGGCACTGTCCCCCGCAGCCCTGTCCCGCTGACATGGACTGGCCCCCGCAGCCCTGTCCCGCCACAGGGACTGGCCCCCGCAGCCCTGACCCGCTCACAGGTACTGGCCCCCGCAGCCCTGACCCTCTGACAGCTATTTGCCACCGCTGCCCTGACCCACTCACCGGGACTGTCCCCCGCAGCCCTGACCCCCTGGTAGGGTCTGGTCCCCGCTGCCCTGACCCGCTCACAGGGACTGGTCCCCGCTGCCCTGACCCGCTCACAGGGACTGGTCCCCGCAGCCCTGACCGGCTCACAGGGACTGGTCCCCGCAGCCCTGACTGGCTCACAGGGACTGGTCCCCGCAGCCCTGACCCGCTCACAGGGACTGGTCCCCGCAGCCCTGACCCGCTCACAGCGACTGGTCCCCGCAGCCCTGACCTGCTCACAGGGACTGGCCCCCGCAGCCCTGACTCCCTGACAGCTATTTGCCACCGCAGCCCTCACCCGCTGACATGGACTGGCCCCCGCAGCCCTGTCCCGCCACAGGGACTGGCCCCCGCAGCCCTGGCCCGCTCACAGGGACTGGCCCCCGCAGCCCTGACCCTCTGACAGGGACTGGTCCCCGCAGCCATGACCCGCTCACAGCGACAGGTCGCCGCAGCCCTCACCCGCTCACAGGGACTGGCCCCCGCAGCCATGACACGATCACAGGCACTGTCCCCCGCAGCCCTGTCCCGCTGACATGGACTGGCCCCCGCAGCCCTGACCCTCTGACAGCTATTTCCCACCGCAGCCCTGACCCGCTAACAGGGACTGTCCCCCGCAGCCCTGACCCGCTCACAGCGACTGGCCCCCGCAGCCATGACTCGCTCACAGGGACTGGCCCCCGCAGCCCTGACCCGCTCACAGGGACTGGTCTCCGCAGCCCTGACCCCCTGACAGGGACTGGTCCCCGCAGCCCTGACCCGCTCACAGGGACTGGTCCCCGCAGCCCTGACCCGCTCACAGGGACTTGTCCCCGCAGCCCTGACCCGCTCACAGGGACTGGCCCCCGCAGCCCTGACCCCCTGACAGCTATTTGCCACCGCAGCCCTCACCCGCTCACAGGGACTGGCCCCTGCAGCCATGACACGATCACAGGCACTGTCCCCCGCAGCCCTGTCCCGCTGACATGGACTGGCCCCCGCAGCCCTGACCCCCTGACAGCTATTTGCCACCGCAGCCCTCACCCGCTCACAGGGACTGGCCCCCGCAGCCATGACACGATCACAGGCACTGTCACCCGCAGCCCTGTCCCGCTGCCATGGACTGGCCCCCGCAGCCCTGTCCCGCCACTGGGACTGGCCCCCGCAGCCCTGACCCGCTCACAGGGACTGGCCCCCGCAGCCCTGGCCCGCTCACAGGGACTGGCCCCCGCAGCCCTGGCCCGCTCACAGGGACTGGCCCCCGCAGCCCTGGCCCGCTCACAGGGACTGGCCCCCGCAGCCCTGGCCCGCTCACAGGGACTGGCCCCCGCAGCCCTGGCCCGCTCACAGGGACTGGTCCCCGCAGCCCTGACCCTCTGACAGGGACTGGTCCCCGCAGCCCTGACCCGCTCACAGCGACAGGTCCCCGCAGCCCTGTCCCGCTCACAGGGACTGGTCCCCGCAGCCCTGACTGGCTCACAGGGACTGGTCCCCGCCCGGCTCACAGGGACTGGTCCCCGCAGCCCTGACCGGCTCACAGGGACTGGTCCCCGCAGCCCTGACCCGCTCACAGGGACTGGTCCCCGCAGCTCTGACTCCCTGACAGCTATTTGCCACCGCAGCCCTGACCCGCTAACAGGGACTGTCCCCCGCCGCCCTGACCCGCTCACAGGGACTGGCCCCCGCAGCCCTGACCCGCTCCCAGGGACTTGCCCCCGCAGCCCTGACCCGCTCACAGGGACTGGTCCCCGCAGCCCTGACCCGCTCACAGGGACTGGTCCCTGCAGCCCTGACCCGCTCACAGGGATTGGTCCCCGCAGCCCTGACCCGCTCCCAGGGACTGGCCCCCGCAGCCCTGACCCCCTGACAGCTATTTGCCCCCGCAGCCCTGACCCGCTCACAGGGACTGGACCCCGCAAGCCCTGACCCCCTGACAGGGACTGGTCCCCGCAGCCCTGACCCGCTCACAGGGACTGGCCCCCGCAGCCCTGACCCCCTGACAGCTATTTGCCACCGCAGCCCTCACCCGCTCACAGGGACTGGCCCCTGCAGCCATGACACGATCACAGGCACTGTCCCCCGCAGCCCTGTCCCGCTGACATGGACTGGCCCCCGCAGCCCTGACCCCCTGACAGCTATTTGCCACCGCAGCCCTCACCCGCTCACAGGGACTGGCCCCCGCAGCCATGACACGATCACAGGCACTGTCACCCGCAGCCCTGTCCCGCTGCCATGGACTGGCCCCCGCAGCCCTGTCCCGCCACTGGGACTGGCCCCCGCAGCCCTGACCCGCTCACAGGGACTGGCCCCCGCAGCCCTGGCCCGCTCACAGGGACTGGCCCCCGCAGCCCTGGCCCGCTCACAGGGACTGGCCCCCGCAGCCCTGGCCCGCTCACAGGGACTGGCCCCCGCAGCCCTGGCCCGCTCACAGGGACTGGCCCCCGCAGCCCTGGCCCGCTCACAGGGACTGGCCCCCGCATCCATGACCCGATCACAGGGACTGTCCCCCGCAGCCCTGACCCGCTCACAGGGACTGGCTCCCGCAGCCCTGACCCTCTGACAGGGACTAGTCCCCGCAGCCCTGACCCGCTCACAGCGACAGGTCCCCGCAGCCCTGTCCCGCTCACAGGGACTGGTCCCCGCAGCCCTGTCCCGCTCACAGGGACTGGTCCCCGCAGCCCTGACCGGCTCACAGGGACTGGTCCCCGCAGCCCTCACCGGCTCACAGGGACTAGTCCCCGCAGCCCTGACCCGCTCACAGGGACTGGTCCCCGCAGCTCTGACTCCCTGACAGCTATTTGCCACCGCAGCCCTGACCCGCTAACAGGGACTGTCCCCCGCCGCCCTGACCCGCTCACAGGGACTTGTCCCCGCAGCCCTGACCGGCTCACAGTGACTGGTCCCCGCCGCCCTGACCCGCTCACTGGGACTGGCCCCCGCAGCCCTGACCCGCTCCCAGGGACTTGCCCCCGCAGCCCTGACCCGCTCACAGGGACTGGTCCCCGCAGCCCTGACCCGCTCACAGGGACTGGTCCCTGCAGCCCTGACCCGCTCACAGGGATTGGTCCCCGCAGCCCTGACCCGCTCCCAGGGACTGGCCCCCGCAGCCCTGACCCCCTGACAGCTATTTGCCCCCGCAGCCCTGACCCGCTCACAGGGACTGGACCCCGCAAGCCCTGACCCCCTGACAGGGACTGGTCCCCGCAGCCCTGACCCGCTCACAGGGACTGGTTCCCGCAGCCCTGACCCGCTCACAGGAACTGATCCCCGCAGCCCTGACCGGCTCACAGGGACTGGTTCCCGCGGCCATGACACGATCACAGGCACTGTCCCCCGCAGCCCTGTCCCGCTGACATGGACTGGCCCCCGCAGCCCTGTCCCGCCACAGGGACTGGCCCCCGCAGCCCTGACCCGATCACAGGGACTGGCCCCCGCAGCCCTGACCCTCTGACCGCTATTTGCCACCGCAGCCCTGACCCGCTGACAGGGACTGTCCCCCCCAGCCCTGACCCGCTGACAGGGACTGGCCCCCGCAGCCCTGACCCGCTCACAGGGACTGGTCCCCGCAGCCCTGATCCCCTGGCAGGGACTGGTCCCCGCAGCCCTGACCCGCTCACAGGGACAGGTCCCCGCAGCCCTGACCGGCTCACAGGGACTGGTCCCCGCAGCCCTGACCGGCTCACAGGGACTGGTACCCGCAGCCCTGACCCGCTCACAGGGACTGGCCCCCGCTGCCCTGACCCCCTGACAGCTATTTGCCACCGCAGCCCTCACCCGCTCACAGGGACTGGCCCCCGCAGCCATGACTTGATCACAGGCACTGTCCCCCGCAGCCCTGTCCCGCTGACATGGACTGGCCCCCGCAGCCCTGTCCCGCCACAGGGACTGGCCCCCGCAGCCCTGACCCGCTCACAGGGACTGGCCCCCGCAGCCCTGACCCTCTGACAGCTATTTGCCACCGCTGCCCTGACCCACTCACCGGGACTGTCCCCCGCAACCCTGACCCGCTGAAGGGACTGTCCCCCGCAGCCCTGACCCGCTCACAGGGACTGGCCCCCGCAGCCCTGACCCGCTCACAGGGACTGGCCCCCGCAGCCCTGACCCGCTCACAGGGACTGCTCCCCGCAGCCCTGACCCCCTAGTAGGGACTGGTCCCCGCTGCCCTGACCCGCTCACAGGGACTGGTCCCCGCAGCCCTGACCCGCTCACAGGGACTGGTCCCCGCAGCCCTGACCGGCTCACAGGGACTGGTCCCCGCAGCCCTGACTGGCTCACAGGGACTGGTCCCCGCAGCCCTGACCCGCTCACAGGGACTGGTCCCCGCAGCCCTGACCCGCTCACAGCGACTGGTCCCCGCAGCCCTGACCCGCTCACAGGGACTGGCCCCCACAGCCCTGACCCCCTGACAGCTATTTGCCACCACAGCCCTCACCCGCTGACATGGACTGGCCCCCGCAGCCCTGTCCCGC